>NC_133663.1:95404975-95704975 GCF_037893015.1 Macrotis lagotis
AGAGTGTAACAATTTAAATTCCAAGAAGGAATACACAGGATTACACAGGACCTGGCTGTACCAACATTAAAGGATCAAAGGACCTGGAATATGATATTTCAAAGAGCAATGGAGGTAGGAATGCAGCCAAGATTTCACTATCTAGTAAAACTGATCCTTTTCTTCCAGGGGAAAATGTTGACAATTAACAAAATTCCTGATGAAAAGATCAGAACTAAATAGAATAATTGGACTTCAAACAGTAGACTCAAGAGAGAAATGAAAGGGGGAAAAAAGGGGAAAAGAAAAAAATTTTCCAATAAGATGAAACCAGCTATATCCCCACCTGGAAGAAAGATTCTCATAACTCTTGAGAGTTATAACTCTATTAAAAGGAATATATTTAGCCAGAAGTTTTGACACTCATGAGTTGTCTATGACTCAATGATTTAAAAATAATATCACCTTTAAAAGAGGGGACAGTAAAGAGATAGAAGGAAGGAGGACATTGAATGAGATGAATTGCATTACATCAAGAGGTGCAAAGGATCTATTACAATAGAAGGGAAGAAAGGAGGAAATGAAAAGTGCCTGAATCTCTTATCAGATTTGGCTCAAAGAGGGATTAACATATTCTCTCTCTCTCTCTCTCTCTCTCTCTCTCTCTCTCTCTCTCTCTCTCTCTCTCTCTCTCTGTCTCTCTGTCAATTTTAGAAACTTATCTTTTCAAGTATTAAGAAGGGAATGGAGGGCTGCTAGGTGGCATAGTGGATAAAGCGCCGGCTTTAGAGTCAGGAGTACCAGGGTTCAAATTTGGTCTCAGACACTTAATAATTACCTAGCTGTGTGGCCTTGGGCAAGCCACTTAACCCCATTTGCCTTGCAAAAATCTAAAAAAAAAAAACAGAAGGGAATGGGGAGAGGGCAGGAAAAGAGGAACTGATGGAAGGAAGGGAAGAAAGAAGGGACAAAGGGAAGGGGGAAAGAAAGGGGAAGGGGGTTGGATATAAGGGAGCAAACACACTGAAGAAGGTGGTATTCAGAAGCAAAATACTGAGGAATATGGATGAGGTGAAAAAAGGGAAAAATAGGAACAGAGGGAAGTTAGCATGGAAGGCAATAAAGAATTAGAATTATAACTTTGAATGTGAATGGGATGAACTTTCCCATAAAACAAACAAATAGCAGAGTGGATTAAAAAACTAGAATCCTACAATATGCTGCTTACAAGAAACTCATTTGAAGCAGAGAGATACATACAGAATAAAAGTAATAGGTTGGAGCAAAATATATTATGCTTCAACTGAGGTCAAAAAGGCAAGGGTAGTAATCCTTATCTCAGACAAAGCAGCTGCAAAAATAGATCCCATTAAAAGAGATAAGGAAGGAAACTATATCCTCCTAAAAGGTACCATAGACAGTGAAGGAATTTCAATATTAAATATGTGTGCACTAAGAGATCTAGCATCCAGATTATTAGCAGAGAAGCAGAATGAGTTACAGGAAGACATAGACAGCAAAACTACTAGTGGGAGACCTCAATCTCCCTCTCTCAGAATTAGATAAATCCAATTGTAAAATAAAAAAAGAAGGAAGTTAAGGAAGTAAATAGAATGTTAGAAAACCTAGACATGATAGATAGAGCTTTGGAGAAAATTGAAGTGGGAAAGAAAGGAATATATATCTTTTTTTCCTTCAGTACATGGCATCTTCACAAAAATTGACCATGTACTAGGGCATTTAAAAAGTCAATCAAAATACAGAAAGGCAGAAATAGTGAATACTTCCTTTTCAGACCATAATGCAATAAAAATCATGTGCACTAATGGGCCATGGAGAGATAGACCTAAAACTAATTGGAAACTAAAGAACCTCATTTTAAAGAAAAGAACAAATTATTGATAGTATAAATGATTTCATACTAGAGAATAACAGTAATAAGACAGCATACCAAAACTTATGGGACACAGCCAAAGCAGTTATTAGGGGATATATATTATATTTCTAAAATGCTTACATGAATAAAATAGAGAAAGAGGACATCAATAAACTGAGCATGCAATTAAAAAAAATTAAGAGAAAGAACAAATTTAAAAAAACCCAATTAGAAAGGGGGAAAATTGTGAGAAAAATGTGGGTGTTTGGGTTCCACAAGAATGTGAGGGGAGGATTCATAGTTTACATTACAAAGACTAAGGTCTGCCTATATTGTTACCTATACATAAGTGACCTCAATCTGATCAAAAACTGATGAGATTGCCCCACCTGCTTTTAACTTAACCTAGAGTCTTAACTTTCTCCTTTGCTCAAGGAGATCTAATTGTTCTTGCTCATTAGTATAATGAGTAGCCTGGGGGGAAATGTATAGGGACCAATGTATCAATTAAATTTGTAACTCTAGCCTAGGAACAAAACATTTCAAAGTACATAAAAAGAGCTTGCATTTTGGAATTTCCCCACTCCTCTCTCCCACCTTGAGAGAGATGTGCCAGTTTGTTAAGATATCTTAATAAAAACTATTTTAATAAAAAAAGCCCAATTAAGTACAAAATAAGAAATTCTAAAAGTAAAGGAGAAATTAATAAAATAAAAAAGCAAGAAAATTATTGAACTAATAAATAATATCAAGAGTTGGTTTTATGAAAAACCCAATAAAATAGCCAAACTTGTAGTTAATTTGATTAAAAAAAAGCAAAAACCAAATTATTAGCATTAGAAATGAAAAAGATGAACTCACTACCATTGAGGAGGAAATTAAAGTAATTATTCTGAATTATTTTGTCCAATTGTATGCAAATTTTATAATCTAAGTGAAATGGATGAATATTTACAAAAATATAAGTTGCCCAGGTTAAATGAAGAGGAAATTAAAAACCTAAATAACTCTATCTCAGAAAATAAATTCAGCAAGTCATCAAGGAACTCCTTAAGAAACTATCTCCAGGCAGGGCCAGATAGATTCACAAGTGAATTCTATCAAAGCCTTTAAGGAACAGTTGGTTCCAATTATATATAAACTCTTTGGAAAAATAGGTGAAGATGGAACTCTAACTCCTTCTATGACACCAATATTGTGCTGATACCTAAACCAGGAAGAGTCAAAACAGAGAAAGAAAATTATAAACCGATGTCTGAATATGGATACAAAAATCTTAAAATGTTAGCAAAGCGATTACATCAAGTTATCACTAGGATAACACACTATGACCAAACATGATTTATTCCAGGAATGCAGGGTTGGTTCAGTATAAGGAAAACTGTTAATATAATTGACTATATCAATAACAAATCTAATAGAAACCATATGATTATCTCAATAGATGCTGAAAAAGCCTTTGACAAAATACAGCACCCATTCCTACCAAAAACAATAAGTGGATTGTTCCATAGAATGATAAACAATATCTGTTTGAAATCATCAACAAGCATTATATGCAGTGGGAATAAGCAATAAGATCAGGAGTGAAATTAAGGATGCTCATTATCACCACTATTCAATATTGTAATAGAAATGATAGCTTCAGAAAGGAGAAGAAAAAGAAATTGAAGGAATTGGAATTGGGAAAGGAGAAACAAAACTCTTACTCTTTGTAGGTGACATGATGGTGTACCTGGTGAACCCTAAAAAAACTTCTAAAAAGCTACTGGAAATAATTAGGAACTTTAGGAAAGTTGCAGGATAGAAAATAGAAGCACATAAATTCTCAGCATTTTTATATATTAATAGCAAGATACAGCAACAAGAGTTAGAGAAATCCCATTTAATGTAACTTCAGACAGTGTAAAATAGTTGGGCATCTATCTGCCAAGGGAGACTCAGAAACGCTATGAAAACAATTACAAAACATTTTTTATACAAATAAAATCAGACCTAAATAACTGGGCAAACATCAACTGCTCATAGATAGATCAAGCTAATATAATAAAAATGCCTGTTCTACCCAAATTAAATAACTTATTTAGTGGCATACCAATCAAACTTCCAATAAATTACTTTATTGAGCTAGAAAAAAATTGTAACTAAATTCATATGGAGAAAGAAAAAAATCAAGAACATCAAGGGATTTAATGAAAAATAATGTAAAAGAAAGCAGCTTAGCCCTACCAGATCTAAAATTATAAAGCATCAGTCATCAAAGCTGTCTGGTACTGGCTAAGAAATAGAGTGGTAGATCTATGGAAAAGACTGGGTGCAAAAGAGACAGCAGGCAATGATTATCATAATATGCTGTTTGCTGAACTCAAAGAGTCCAGCTTCTGAGATCAGAACTCACTCTTTGATAAAGACTATTGGGAAAACTAGAAGATAGTATGGCAATGGGGTGGCTAGGTGGTGCAGTGGAAAGAGCACCAGCCTTGGAGTCAGGAATACCTGAGTTCAAATCTGGCCTCAGACACTTAATAATTACTTAGCAGTGTGGCCTTGGGCAAGCCACTTAACCCCATTGCCTTGCAAAAATCTGAAAAAATAAAGATAGTATGGCAATAACTTGGATTAGACCAACATCTCAAACCCTATACAAGTTAAAATCAAAATGGGTGCAGGATTTGGACATAGACAATATGATAAGTGAACTGAGAGAACAGGGCATAGTTTATCCATCAGACCTAGGGAAAGGGGAGTAGGTTATGCCCAGGGAAGTGATAGAGAACATCATAAAAACCAAATTGGGTAATTTTGATTCCCCTAAATTAAAAAGTGTTTGCACAAACAAAACCACTATAATCAAGATCAAAAGAAATGTAGGAAACTGGGAAACAACTTTTACAACTAGTGTTTCTGACAAAGGACTCATTTCTAAAATATATATAGAGAACTCAGTCAAATTTATTAAAAAACAAGCCGTTCCCCAATTGACAAATGGTCAAAGAATATGCAAAGGAAATTTGCAGACAAGGAAATCAAAGCTATCTATAGTAATATGAAAAATTGCTCAAAATCATTATTGTTTAGGGAAATGAAAATTAAAGCATCTCTGAGGTACCACTTCACACCTCTCAGATTGTCCAATATGACCAGAAAGTACAATGATCAGTGTTGTAAGGGATGTGGTAAATCTAGGACACTAATGCCTTATTTGTGGAACTGTGAACTGATCCAACCTTTCTGGAGAGCAATTTGGAATTATGCCCAAAGGGCAATAAAAATGTGCATACCCTTTTATCCAGCAATACTACTCCTGAGTCTAGATCCTGAAGAGATCATGGAAAAAGAGTAAAAACATCACTTATATAAAAATATTCATAGCAGCTCTGTTTGTAGTGGCAAAGAATTGGAAATTGAAGGGATGTCCAATCAAATAGGAAGTGGCTAAACAAATTGTGGTATATGTATGTGATGGAACAACATTGTTCTATTAGAAATCAGGATGAATGGTATTTTCAGAGAAGCTTGGAAAAATTTGGATCAATTGCTGAGGGAGATGAACAGAGCAAAGAATATTGTATACCTTAACAGCAAATGGGGTAGTGACCAACATTAATGGACTTGTTCACTCCATTATTGCAATAAGCAGGGACAATTTTAGGGTATTTGTGATGGAGAATACCATCTGTATCCAAAGAAAGAACTGTGGAGTTTAAACAAAGACCAAAGATTATCACCTTCAATTTTTAAAAAAGTTGTCTTATGTACTACATAATTTTGGTATCTGTTATTTTTATATCTTCCTCATCGATATGTTTTATTTCTCAATACATTCAGTTTTAATCAGTGCATGTTATGGAAACAAGGTAAATCTCTCAGATTGCCTTCTGTTGGAAGGAAGGAAGGAGGGAAAAATTGTAAAATTCAAAACCTTACAAAGAATTGCTGGTAGAAATTACTATTATATATAATTGGAAAACACTTAAAATATTAATACAATAAAAATAAAATATTTCTTTTCTGTGTCTACAGAACTTGATGTTATTGACCAAGAAGATAGGGCTAAATGCCCGTTTTAGAAATACATTTTTATTAAATCTTTTGTTTTTACATCACCCAAATTTCTCCCTGCAACCTTTCCCCTCCCAAAGAGCCATCTCATCTAATAAATATTATTTTTAAAGGAGGAAGAGAAAAAACATCAGCAAAACTAACAAATAGAAATTATCTAAAAATATTTGCAATGCTTGATACCCAACCATCCTCTCAAAAGTTTCTTCTCATACTTTTTGTTTGCAGCATTACTTTTCAGTTATTTTTGTACTAGTTGTTCTTTCCATTTTCATTGTAATCACCGTGGATAAAAGTTTTATGTAAGTCTCTTCATTAATTCCCTATAGTCATCATATTTGCCATTTCTTTCTTCCATTAAATTTGTTAGGCAATTTCCAGTTCTTTGCTCTGACAAAATTTTTTTACTATAATATTGTCTATTTTTAAATGAAGCAATACATATGTTAAAATCATTAAGTATGGTAGTCAAAAGACTCTATTAAGTAGTTTCCTTACTTGGGTCTTCATGATACCACACACCATAAAGTCATTTTCCTGTGAGTCTCTGTTTTTTCTGGCCCCTTCAGTGGCTCTTCATAGTTCTCCCAGTCCCTAAATTTCAGTGTGACCCAAAGTATTTTCTTTTCCTTTATCTCATTTCTCTTACCTTTTCCCATGGTCATTCCATTCTCTACTATGACTTCAATTAAAGCTGCCCTTTGAACATTTCAGACTGAATGTCTTAGAGGCACATGTCCTAAACAGAACTCATCTTTCCCTCAAAACTCCTTTTCTAGACTTCCCTATTTAAAGACACTACCATTATTTCAGTCTCATAGGTTCATTACTTTGACTTTTGAAAGCATCTACTAAGGGACTTTTGGGCAGAGCAAAGATGGGGGAATGAAAACTACATTTATAAATAAATAAAAAAATAAAATGACCCATTCACACCAACAAAGCTAAAAAAGAACATATTTAATAAAGTGATTATAAAACAGGTAGAAATAAATCAGTTTTACATCAAAAGTAACCAATAAGTCCCAATATAATAAAAAGAAGAGCAAAGTCTACATAAACATAGATATTAAGAGAAAACAGCATCAAATTGGTGGAGCTTCAACATCTGAATCAACAACAGCTGGGGTGTCCCAGGGTACAGCCTTCAGAGTCCCTATTGGGAAGGCCACAGGCACTGCATCCTCTCCATGGGTGAGGCTACAGTTAGACTGGGGTCTAATTAGATCTTATATAGCTTGAGAACAAAAAAAGCTTCTTGCAAATTTTTGTGGAATAAAACCAAATTTTCCAGGTTGTCCAAGGAGGGAGCCACTCCTCCCTGAACCCCAAGAATTATGTTGTTTACATTCAGGAATGGCTAGTTTGGGGAGGCAGAGCCAAGATGGCGACAGGAGAGGATGGTCTCTTAGGTGCTCTCGAACAAAACTTATAAGCTAAGGACTCTACATTTTTGAGAGAACCCAGAGGGATCGAGTGAGGCAGTTTTCCAACCCAAGGTAACCTGGAAAGGAGCGGAAAGGCTCGGCTCCCCTGGGTTGGAGGGGTGGCCCACCAGAGGGGCGGCCTGCCAGAACAAAGGAACTTCAGCCTCCTGGAGGTAGCGCCCTTGGCAGTGAGGGCAGTTTCCTGACCTATTCCCCAGGGAATACCAGGAACAATTTGGGGGATCAGCGGGGGCACCTCTGCCAGAGGGAGCATGTGAAACCCAACCCTCGGCACTCAGTGAGCAGTGTGGCTGGAACTGGAACTAGAAACAGGCAGAACCAGTAAGCAGGAGCCCCTAGGGCATGAGTGCTGAGCCTAGGGAGGGCAGTGGAGAGAGATTGCTGAACTCTGTCCTCTGCCCTTGGAACAGGACTCTGTGGTTCTGACCACATTCAGATCCTGATCTGTCTAGCCCCCCCACAATAGAACAGCAGGCCCCCCCACCTCAGCCCCCTGGCAGAGGGGTGTGCTTGTGGTCATTCACAGACCAGGAGGGAAGACAGAACCTCACACATGGAGATCCTTGTGGGGGGGGTGTCCCAATAATACTCTGAAGCTCAGGAAGCACCCCAAAACCAGGCAAAGGCTGGAGTGATGAGTAAGCAGAGAAAAAAGAGGAACACCATTGAGAAATACTTTGCCTGTGATCGCAAGAAGGATCAAAACACTCAATCGGAAGAGGAGGAAGCATAAGCTCCTGCATCTAAAGATTCCAAGAAAAAAACAAATTGGGTTCAGGCTATGACAAAGCTCAAAAGACTTTGAAAATCAAGTGAGGGAGATAGAGGAAAAACTGAGAAAAGAAATGAGAAAGATGCAGGAAAAACATGAAAAAGAAGTCAGCAGCTTAGTCAAGGAGATCCAAAAAATGCTGAATAAAATAACATGTTAAAAACCAGCATAGGTCAAATGGATAAAACAGTTCAAAAATTTATTGAGGAGAAGAATGCTTTAAAAAGCAGAATTGGCCAAATGGAGAAAGAGATAAGAAAGCTCTCCAAGGAAAACAAATCTTTCAGACAAAGAATGGAACTGATGGAGGATGCTGATTTTAAGAGAAATCAGGACTCAATACTCCAAAACCAAAAGAATGAAAAATTAGAAGAAAATGAAAAACATCTCATTGAAAAAACAACAGATAGGGAAAACAGATTTAGGAAAGATAATTTAAAAATTATTGGAATACCTGAAAGTCATGATCAGGAAAAGAGCCTTGACAGCATTTTCAAAGAATTATTACAGGAATGGCTAGTTCCTGAAGAGATAGGCAATGGTAATCAAGTATGGCCTTGAGAGTCTGGCCAGGATCAGCCAAGGATGTTCAGCAGTTCTTTTAAATACTCAAGCCATTTTACATATATGCATAAGATGAATTTTGCTCATCTTCCCTCCCTGTGCATTGGGGTGAATTGGGCGTCTGTGATTCTCTGTATAACGGGCAAATTTAGGATCAGTAATTCTCTGTAGCTAAACTATAAGATCTTATCATGGAAAATATTATATCCTATGTATTACCCATATACCCCTTCACAAGAAAATTGGAACTATATTCCCTATCCCCTAGGAGCAGAGCTCAATTATCAAAATGAGCCAAAAAAAAAAGCAATAAAGAGCACTAAGCATAGAAAGCTATTATGAATATAGAGATGAGAAAGCAGTAACAATTACCTGCATTAGTTTATGAATTGGAATCAAATCCAAAACCTTGTGGAGGAACTTAAAGAAGATTTTAAAAACCAAAGAAGAGAGGAAGAAGAAAAATAGAAAAAAGAAATGAGAATCCCATGCAAGGGAATTATGAAAAATTGACTGAAGAAATCACCTCCTTTAAAAGTAAAAATGACCAACTAGAAAAACAATACAAAAAACAAAATCGTCCAACTGGATAAGGAATGCAACTCATTAAAACTAAAACGTAAGTCTCCCTTAAGCCAGTAATTTTGCTGTGAGAACATGTCCCAGGACATGTCCAACTGTGTTCTGGAGTTATATCATTCACCATCGTCTTTTCACTTCCACCCTTGATGAAGATCAAGATTAATGGCATAATAAAGTAGCCCAGTGATCAAGATTAATCAGTCCATTAAAAAGTCACTGGTAGAGACCTACTTAGAACTAGTCACTGTTCTAGTCATGAGAATAAAAAGATTAAAAATCAAACAGTCGAAGATGGCGGAGAGAAGACAGGCACAGTTCTAGAGTCTCCTGATCTCTTCCCCATCTATCACATGAAACAAACCTCTTAGAGGAAGTCCGACTCACGGAACCCAGAGAGAAAAGCCAGGAGAAAGAGCATCTACCTCAGGATTTGTCTCCCGCTGCAGCTTTGGTAAAAGTCGGGCAGGTGAGTATCAGACCCAGATCAGCCAGAGTAACAGCTGAATTGGAACTGGGAGTCTGAGGGCCGGAGAGCGGGACTTGCTGATCAGCGGTGGGGCTGGATGAAAGGGGCTTGGGTCCGTGGGGAAGCAGTGGCGCTGGTGTTGGTACTGTCCCCCTGGAGCTTGGGGAAGGGGCTGCAGGGAGAGGTCTGGTGCAGGAGAGCTGCGGACACCATCCCTGGGCTCCTTCGGTCTGAGAAATTCTGAGCCCATGCCTCCATTGCACTGAGCCTCCTCCAAAACAAACAATTGCAAACTTCTTCTGCCTCAGGCCCAGGTGTGTGAGCTGAAGAACCAGCCCAGCTGTGGAATGACCTCAGGCCAGGGTAAAGCCCACCATTGATTGAAGGCAAAAGAATTCAATAGTTCTAACTCCTTCCTTTGGGCAAAGGGAGAAGGCCTCTCAACCTAGGTCACAGACACTCCAGAGAGGGCAACCAGCACCTCCTACTGGCCAGCCAGAGAAACTGTACTCAGTAAAGCCGTTAGCGATCCCAAGCCCAGGTGAACCAGTCCCCCCAACTCAAGGTCTTAGCATAATGAAGAAGGGTCAGCGGAAAGGTGAATCCGTAGAAAAGTTCCTGGAAGGGAAAGACCCCAACTCAGAGAGACCTGGAACCTCTGAGGAGAATACAATCTGGTCTCCAGCACAGAAAGACTTCCTCGAAGAAATAAGGAAGGAGCTTAAAAATTCAGGAGAGACAATTAAGACCTTGCAACACAAAAGGAAAATAAATCTCTCAGATCATCAATTGGACAATTACAAAATGAGAACAATTCTCTCAGATCCTCAAATGAGCAAATGGCAAAAAGAAATTAATTCTCTCAAAACCTCAATTGGTCAAATGGAAAGCTCTTTCAAAAGTAGAATTGACTAATTGGGAAAGGAGTTGCAAAAGGTTAATGAAGAAAACTCCCCCCCCCCCCAAAAAAAGAATGTAGTCTACAAACACTAATGACTCCACGAGACTGCAAGAGTCAGTTAAACAAAATCAAAAAGTAGAAGCAAATGTAAAATACTTCATCAACAAAACCACAGACCTTGATAATAGATCGAGGAGGAGCAACCTGAAAATTATAGGACTTCCTGAAAACATTGAAGAGAAAAAAAGCCTGGACTTAATATTACAGGATCTAGTGACGGAAAACTGCCCTGATATCATGGAATCGGAGGGCAAAGTAGTTATTGAAAGAGTACATCGATCCCCACCAGAAAAAGATCCTAAAATGAAAACACCAAGGAATGTTGTGGCCAAACTGCAGAACTATCAGCTAAAAGAGAAAATCCTATAAGCAGCCAGAAAGAAACAATTTAAATATCAAGGAGCCACAGTAAGGATCATGCAGGACCTGGCTGCATCAACATTAAGGGATCGAAGGGCCTGGAACGAGATATTTTGAAGAGCACGGGACCTTGGAATGCAGCCAAGAATCTACTTTTCTGCAAAGTTGAGCCTATTCTTCCAGGGAAAAAGATGGACATTTAATGAAATGGAAGAATTCCAAAAATTTCTGATGAAAAGACCAGAGCTAAACAGAAAATTTAGACATCAAACAGGAGGTTCAAGAGACACATGAAAAGCTAAAAAAAGGGGGGGGCGGTAAAAGAAAAAAATGCAGTAAATGTAACTCTAACAGCGAGAATACACCTTGGCAGAAATGATGGACATTCATGACCTATCCATGAGACTACTATCTAATGTGATGTAACTGGCTTTAACCCCATTTGGGAGAAAGACTCTAATAACTCTCAGGAATTTAGACTCTATTCAATAGAATATAGAGAACTAGAAGGGTCAGACACTCAGAATTTTCTATGACTTAGATAGAATAATCTAAAAAAAACCACTACCGCCCTAAAAAGGGGGACAGGAAAGAGACGGGAGGAGGGAGGGGATTGAATGGGGTAAATCTCATTACACTAAGAGGTACAAAAAAACCTATCGAATCATAAAACAAACAAGAAAAATTAGGGAGGCAAATAGATTGTTAGAAAAATTAGATATGGTAGATTTATGGAGGAAACTGAATGGGGATAGAAAGGAATATACCTTTTTCTCTGCAGTACATGGAACTTATACAAAAATTGACCATGTACTAGGACATAAAAACAATGATCAACTGCAGAAAGGCAGAAATAGTGAATACATCTTTCTCAGATCACAATGCAATAAAAGACATATGCAATACTGGGCCAAGGAGATACAGACCCAGAACAAATTGGAAACTGAGTAACCTCATTTTAAAAAATGAGTGTACCAAAAAACAAATTATAGAAAGAATTAACCATTTTATCATAGATAATGATAATAATGAAACAACTTACCAAAACCTATGGGATTCATTCAAAGCAACTCTCAGGGGATATATAATAGCTCTAAATGCTTATATGAATAAATTGGAGAAAGAGGAAATCAATGAACTAAACATGCAACTAAAAAAATTAGAGAAAGAACAAATCAAAAATCCCCAATTAAGTACCAAATTAGAAATTATAAAAATTAAAGGAGAAATTAATAAAATTGAAAGCAAAAAACTATTGAATCAATAAATAAAACCAAAAGTTGGTATTATGAAAAACCAATAAAATTGATAAACCTCTGGTCAATTTGATTAAAAAAAAAGAAAGGAAAACCAAATAGTATCATAAATGAAAAAGGTGAACTCACCACCAATGAGGAGGAAATTAAAGTAATAATTCGAAATTATTTTGCCCAACTCTATGCCAATAAATTTGATAATCTAAGTGAAATGGATGAATATTTACAAAAATATAAGTTGCCCAGGTTAAATGAAGAAGAGACTAAATACCTAAACAATCCTATCTCAGGAAAAGAAATTCAACAAGCCATTACTGAACTCCCTAAAAAAAAATCTCCAGGGCCTGATGGATTCACAAGTGAATTCTACCAAACATTTAAGGAACAATTGGTTCCAATCCTATATAACCTCTTTGGAAAAATAGGGAAAGATGAAACTCTGCCTAACTCTTTCTATGAAACTAATATGGTACTGTTACCTAAACCAGGAAGAGTTAGAACAGAAAGAAAATTATAGACCTATCTCTCTGATGAATATAGATGCAAAAATCCTAAATAAAATCTTAGCAAAACGATTACAACAAGTCATCACTAGGATAATACATTATGATCAAGTAGGATTTATCTCAGGAATGCAGGGTTGGTTCAATATTAGGAAAACTGTTAGTATATTCAACTATATCAACAACAAACCTATCAGGAATCATATAATCATATCAATAGATGCTGAAAAAGCTTTTGACAAAATACAGCATCCATTCCTATTAAAAACACTAGAGAGTGTAGGAATAAATGGACTGTTCCTTAGAATAATTAGCAGTATCTATCTGAAACCATCAACAAGCATTATATTCAATGGGGAGAGACTAGAGGCATTCCCAGTAAGATCAGGGGTGAAACAAGGGTGCCTATTATCACCACTACTATTCAATATTGTATTAGAAATGTTAGCATGAGCAATTAGAGAAGAAAAATAAATTAAAGGAATTAGAATTGGGAAGGAAGAGACAAAACTCACTGCAGAATACATGATGCTCTACCTAGAAAATCTCAAGAAATAATCTAAAAAACTACTGGAAACAATTAGCAATTTTAGCAAAGTTGCAGGTTATCAAATAAACCCTCATAAATCCTCAGCTTTTCTCTATATGTCTAGCAAGAAACAACAGGAAGAGCTAGAAAGAGAAATCCCATTCAAAGTAACCTCAAACAATATAAAATATTTGGGAGTCTATTTGCCAAGACAGACTCAGAATCTTTTTGAAAACAATCATAAAACACTTCTCACACAAATTAAATTAGATTTAAATAACTGGGCAAATATCAACTGCTCATGCATAGGTAGAGCTAATATAATAAAAATGACAATTCTACCAAAACTAAACTATCTGTTTAGTGCCCTACCAATCAAAATTCCAAAAAATTACTTTGATGAGTTAGAAAAAATTCTAAGTAAATTCATATGGAGAAATAAAGTCAAGAATTGCCAGGAGCTTAATGGAAAAAAGTGCAAAAGAAGGTGGCTTAGCCCTACCTGATCTAAAATTATATTACAAAGCATCAGTCATCAAAACTGTTCGGTATTGGCTAAGAAATAGAGTGGTGGACCAGTGGAATAGACTAGGTGTAAAAGCAGGAGATGATTATAGTAAGCTGCTGTTTGATAAACCCAAAGAGTCAGGCCATTGGGATAAAAACTCCCTCTTTGATAAAAATTGCTGGGAAAATTGGAAGAAATATCCTAATATACTAGGTCAAGAATTCAGAATAGACATTAAAAGAATACCTCCAGGAAAAGACCCCTCCAGAACCAAAACTCCAAGGAGGGAGAGAATGTACCAGATTCTTTCTTTGGGGAGACTTGAATGTTTATAGTTGGATACTTTAGAGATGGAGGGAGGGAGTGTACTTAGAAGGACTGGATATGAAAAGATCATAAAGTGATTTTGCTTTGCTTGATGCTTTGGCTACAGTGGTAGTGTGTTTAGGGGTGGAGTGGGGAAGATATGAAATGATTTGATTTTGTATGATGTTTTGAGTCCTAAGGATTGTGGAGTATACTTGAAAAGAGAGGGCATATACATTAATTATAATTTGATGTGATTTATGACTCTTGAGAAATGTTTTGCTAATGGAATAAATGAGAGGAGTATACTTAGTGACTATGAGACAATACTGTTTTATCAAACAATCAACCTTTGAGAATGGTACTTCTATCAGGACAGATATTTTGACAAAGGGGTTGTGGGTACAAGCCAAAGTTAAAGCAATGAAAACAAAAAGAAATCTGTACTTTGAGAAGTTTGGGCATTAGTTGATAGGTAACACAAGGACCTATTGTAGTAATGGGAAAGAAGGGAGGGTGCAAACATTGAGTAAATCTACTTTCAATAGATTCGACCCAGAGGGAATAACATACATTCCCAATTAGGTTTAAGTATCTTTCCTGCCCTACAGTGGAGTAGGTGCAGGAAGGGAATGAAAGGAAAAGAAGGGACTGA
The DNA here is from genome assembly GCF_037893015.1 of Macrotis lagotis. NCBI lineage: Eukaryota > Metazoa > Chordata > Mammalia > Peramelemorphia > Peramelidae > Macrotis > Macrotis lagotis. The sequence continues at coordinate 95,419,803 of NC_133663.1, forward strand.
TAAAAGGGAAAATTTTAGTAAAGTAAAATTTAAGTTAGAAGGGAAAGGGAGCAAAACATTGCTGAGGAAGTATAAGAGGAAAAAAAGAAAAGTACAAAAAAGGAAAGATAGTTTAGAGGGAAATATAGAATTAGTAATCTTAACTATAAATGAGAATGGGATGAACTCTCCCATAAAACAAAAGCAGATAGCAAAATGGATTAAAAACTGGAATCCTAGAATATGTTGTTTATAAGAAATACATTTGAAGCAGAGAGATTCACACAGGGTAAAGGTAAAAGAATGGAGCAAAATATATTATGCCTCAATAGATGCTGAAATACAACATTGATTCCTATTAAAAACACTAGAGAGTATAGGAATAAATGGAGTTTTTTCTTAAAATGATAAGTATTATCTGTCTAAAAAACAAGAAATATTTTTATGTAATGGTGATAAACTAGGAGCATTTCCAGTAAAATCAGGGGTGAAACAAGGAGGCCAATTATCGCCATTTCTATTCAATATGGTATTAGAAATGTTAGCTTTACAAATGAGAAAGAAATTGAAGGAATTAGAATTAGTAATGAGATGATTTGATGATACATTTAGAGAACCCTAGAAAATAAACTAAAAACTACTTCAAATAGTTAAAAACTTCAGCAAAGTAGCATGATAAATCATCTGCATTTTTGTATATGAACAACAAAACCCAAGGGCAAGAGATATAAAGAGAAATTCCATTTAAAGTACCTGAAGACAATATGAAATACTTGGTAATCTAAAGTCCAGAATCTGTATGAACACAATTACAAAATATTTTTCACACAAAGTCAAATCTAGACAACTGGAAAATGTCAACTGCTTATGGTTAGACCAAGATAATATAATAAAATGACAAATTGCTTAAATTACTTATTCAGGGCTATCCTAATCAAACTACCAAAAAGCTATTTTATAGATCTAGAAAAAATAGTAATAAAATTTATCTGGAACAAAAAAAGTTAAGAATATCAAGCAAATTGATTTAAAAGAAATTCAAAGTATTATTACGTGGCAGTCATCAAACTTCCTGGTACTGATTAGGAAGTAGAGTAATGGACCAGTGGATTTGAGTAGGTACAAAAGAAACAGTGGTAAATGATTATATACCCAAAGAATTTACCTTCTGGGATAAGAAATAATTTGACAAAACTGTAGGTAAAACTGGAAAATAGTTGGCAAAAACTAGGTATAGACCCACATTTCACACCCCATACCAAAATAAGGTCAAACTGGTTATAAGATGTAGACATAAAGGATGATGCCATAGAGTTCAATAAATACTCTTATCTGTTGGATCTGTGAAAAGAGTTTATGACCAACAAGAAATGAGTACTTTATAAATTTCAAAATGGATGATTTTGACTATTATGTTAAAGTAAAAAAAAAAAATTGCACTAATAAAACAGAAAGCTGGAAGCAATTTCCATAGCTTGGGTGTCATTTCTAAGTGAATTGAATTGAATCAAATTTATGAGGTTCCAAGTCATTGCCCAATTAATAAATGTTTAAAGGATATGAACAGAAGTTTTCAAACAAAGATATTAAAGCTATATATAATCAAAAGAAAATGCTCCATATGATTAGTGATTAGTGGAATGCAAATTATAACTATGTGGGACTACCTCACACATATCACATTGACTAAGATGACTAAAAGGGGAAAATAATCAATATGAGAGAGGATGTGGGAATATTGGTATATTAATGCATTGTTGGTGGAGTTGTGAAGTAGTCCAGCCATTCTGAAGAGTGATATGGAACTAGAACCAAAGAGCAATAAAACTGATCATACCCTTTGACCCAGCAATACTCAAAAGAAATTAGAAATTAGAAAAATGGCAAAGAATTGGAAATTGAAGAGATACCCAACAACTGGGGAATGGTTGAACAAATTATGGTATATGAATGTTATGGAGTGCTATTGTTCTATAAGAAATCATGAATGGTTGGACTTTAGAGAAGCATGGAAAGAATGACATGAAATGATACTGAGCGAATGGAGCAAAATAAAGAGAGCCTTGTACACAATAACAACATTGTCAGTTGAGCAACCATGATAGATGCAACTCCTCTCAGTGGTTCAGAGGTCTAAGATAGCCCTGAGAGACCTGTTATGGACAATATCATTCACAACCTGTGGGACAAAAAAAGTAAAATAAAAACCCATAGAATCTGGATGTACACAATTCACATTTTTAAAAACTTCTTTTGTGTTTTTCCTTCCTGTACCATGATTTTCTTTCTTTTCCTTAACCCTAATTCCTCAAACAGAAAATGATTAATATGTAAACATGTTAAACATAACTATAAATGTACCACTTTTTATCAGACTGAGGGGAGGGGGGGGTGGGTGGGAAAGGAGGGTGGTAGAAAAATATGTAACTTAGAAATATGCAAGTGTATGAATGTTGAAAAACTTTCATAACATGAAATTGGAAAAATAAAATAAAGTATCAATAAAAATGTAAGTATTAACCATTAAAATTTTAGAAATATTTTGCAACATGTAAAATTCAAGTGTAATATCTTATTCTTTTTTGGTATTTAATTTTCATCATTATTTAATACAGTGCCAAAGAATAGGTAAGTTAGTTTTAGGTATATGTAAGACTAACCTTTTACTTGTAGTAGATGAGATATTAGTCTAGATTGACAAGTGTAATTAATTGAGCATTTGGTGACCTTGAAAAATAGTTGCCATTTCCTAGCCATGGATTTTTAGGGTTTCTACAATTATCATTAATTGGCATCCCTCAACAGTAAATCAATAGATCATAGTCATTTAAATAAGAGGTCATTCTTAAGCAAGACTGATACTACTTTGACTGAATGCTATTGAGGTAAAACTGCTTCTTTTAAGGGCTAGAATGAGGTTAATTACTCCTTTTACTTATATGACTTTTTCTTTTACAAAGGCCTATTACTATCTGCCATCTCTTTAAACCAAATCAGCAAGTCTGTTGAGAGGGTCAGTAAGATATTATAATCCCCATTTTATGGATAACTTTGTCAAGGTCATAGAAATAAATGCTTACATAGCCAAATTGCAGCCCAAGGTATTTAATTCAATTCTGTCAGTCCTATTTAATTTCTTTTCAAAAGAAACATAGATATGTTAACTGTTTTGCAGATTACAGAAATTAAAGAAATCTTATAGCACATATGGAATTTTAAGATCTCTGTGGCCCTTGGGAGTTTCCATGACAACATCCACCATTCTTTCAAAGAAAAAAAAGTATATGTCTGCATCCCCATAGCAATCCTTTCTTTGCTTTTCCCTCACCTTAGTATTTTTACAGTGTCCTGTGGAGCAGATGCTCTCAATTACTAACCTGTTTTGTGGCAATAAAGGAACAGGTACACTTTGGACCTATTCATTTAGAATTGGCTGTTAGTGTTTCAAATTATGTTTAACTAATTATCTGCTTCCTGAGATTTAGTAAGAACACTTCTGATTCTTAATGATGAACATTACCAAGTGTTTCAGCTCTTTGGAAAAATATTTATTTTATTTATGTCCTAAACAGTTTGATTTTTCCTTCAGGTTATTTTCTTAATATTGTGTCATCATACAAATTATCTACTGGGTAAGAAATACATTTGATTAATTAATCCCTTAAAAATGGTGCTTTTCTTGTTTGATTCATTTGTAAATATTTAGATAAGCTGTAAAGAGGGTATAATTTACTTTGAATTTGAAAATTAGTCTGATATAAATATATTATAGTCCTCTGTCAAACTTTTTAATGTTTCATATTTATCCATCTAAATGATGTTTCATTTATATTTTTAAATTGTACCAAGTCAATTTATTAGACCTGAATTTTAAAGTATTTCTTTTTTTTATTTTAAAAGGCAATGGGGTTAAATGACTTGCCTGAAGTCACACAGCTAGGTAATTATTAAGTGTCTGAGGTCAGATTTGAACTCAGGTCTTCCTGATACCAGGGCTGGTGCTCTATCCACTGCACTATCTAACTGCCTCTAAAATATTTCTTAGATAATTGCATTGCAAGATAGGTATTATACATATGGATTTTAAAAACTCAATAAATCATATTAGCATTTGGTGCAATTAACACAAATATGAAAATTAATATAAAATTATTTTGTGTCCCTCTAAAGAATAAATTCACTACATGTACATTTTTCTTTTGTAAAATTGTAACATTAGCTTCTCCAAACTTCTGAGGATAAAACAACCTAAAAATAAATTAGTCAATGTCAATCTATCCCTTAAAAATCTTTTGCTGATGAATAGAGCACCGGCCCTGGAGTCAGGAGTACCTGAGTTCAAATTCGCCCTCAGACACTTAATAATTACCTAGCTGTGTGGCCTTGGGCAAGCCACTTAACCCCATTGCCTTGCAAAAAAAATCGATTGCTGAAATTACTTTTACTTAAGGTCAGCTCTTTTGTTGAGATGATAATGACTTTGTCCAGCAAAAGAAGGTAGGCTTGCAAACCTTTCATTGTAAAATATATGTTTTTCCTACTACCCATGGAAAAATATAAACCAGATAGTGATAGATCTAACTGAAAGAAAAAAACAAACCTCTTATCTGTTTGAAAGGTGTTATTTTCCATTCCCAGCATGCATTCCCCCAGCACCAGGGGAAGCATGGGGGAGCTAGAAAGTTCTTGAGTTTGGTTTTCACCATGGGGCTGCAATATTTTAAGTGTTGATATACTCATATAAATATATAAGCATAAAACATGAGTTCATTTCATAGCAGGGATATATTTTGACCATTTAAAATGAACATATACATCAAAATGTTTTGAAATCTTGTTTCATCTAAAATTGGTCTCCTTAAGAGCAATATTTAGTACTTAAGTTTTATCATTTTCTAAGAATCCTCTCAGTCCTGCTTTGATTATTCTAAAATGCTTAGTTTCACTGTATGTCATCCCCTGGGGAAGTTCCTATTTTGTGAATGAGGACAGTAAGTCTCAGATTAAACCCATTTGCCTAAGGTTGTACCTTTGGCCAGGAACAAAACTAGAACTGGGGCATAGAAATTTCTTTTTCCTTTCTTTTTTTTTTCTTTTTAGGTCATACTGATTTTATTGTGGGCAGGCTTCTTTTCTAAATGTTGCTATAATAATGCCATGATGTTTTCTGTCTGATTCAGAAGAAAAAGGAAGAAATTTCTCAGGACTGTATCCTTTCCCAGTTTCTGCTTGAGACCATTAGATCTATAAAAATTTTGAATCTGAAAGGACTGAAAATTCTAGAAAGGACTTTTAGAGGTTAACCATTCCCTGCTGTGGGCAAGAACCACAAAAACTCTTCCATATTCAGACCCTCATATACTTTAAGGCAAGTAATATTTCCCACCAAGTCTTGTCTTCTCTAAAAATTTCTTTTTCTTTAACTGATCCTAATATGGCAAGAATTTAGGCTCATCATCATTCCCTTTGCCTTCTTCTGAATGTACTCCAGCTTCTTAAGGTCCTTCCTATCAAATGACCACCCGAGAATTGACCTTAAGAGCCCTCCTTATGGTCTGACTTGGACTGAGTACAGTCACTTATTCAGCATGAAGAAAGAAAAAGGAAAGAAAGCTCTTCCTTTGGAGCCAGAATACTTGAGCACCAGATCCTTGCTGTGTGGGCTGAATTACTTCAGGGCTCTGGACTTGGGTTTCTTCATCTGTCAATGGTTGGGGTTGGACTCTATAAACTTTAGGGCCCTTTCTAACTAAGTCTAAATTTATGAACTTCTAAACCATTCAACATATATGAGAATCTATCTCATCATTTAATATCTCCAGAAAAAGGAGATTCCAGCAATTACTTAGTGTTTCATTATAGTGCTCAACCACCAGTTACTCTCAGAAAATTTTGAAAATAGAAGAGATCTCTTCTATTCATTTAAACAGGTTCTCTAATTCTGTGCTCAGAGAGCAGGTAAACACTTGGAACATGGCTTCCTTCCAACCTCTTCTGTAGAGAAACTCTTTCTTCCTTTCAGATTCACCACTTTCTTCTGCACAGTCTCATTTCACCAGCTATTTGTGCCCTCCCTCCCTAATTACCAGGCAAATCACCTCTTCAGATTTATTCTGTTTATCCTTTATGTATATGACTTTCCCCCATAAGAACATAATATCTATGGAAGAAAGGAAAGCTGTATTGTCTTTCTTAGTATTTCCAGCTCCTGCCACCTAGTAAATGCTTAATACATGTCTATTCCTCTACACATTTTTTTCTCATAGACTTGAAGAATGTTTTTAACATCAGCTTGCTGACAGGTTGCATTCTATTTAGCAGTCCCTACTTCATGTTATCTATATCTAGTGCTAGATAAGCATATACAGATAAATTATAATGCTCCTCCAAAGGCCAACTGAGATCCTTTCCAGGGTGAATCCTTCTTTCCAGGTCCTTTAGGACTTTAGGTATGACTGTCTTAATGCATTGTATGCTTAACCTTAGGAGTGGCTGCCTTAATGGATTGTATGTTTAACCTAAACAAACTAGCTTCATTTTAAAGACCAGACCAAGCTGATCATAAAATGAGCTACAAGGTAATGGGCTTTTTCCAACTCTTCAGACTTTACTTATAATTTCTTAATGTGGAAAGATTATCCTCTTTATCCAAAGGAGTACCTACAATGATGAAATTCTAGATCTTAGAGGTACTGAAATTTTGAAGAAGGAAGTGATAATGGATGGTATCTTATGCTTGGGCAATGCCTTATGACTTATCCAGGACTGCCCTCAACAACCCTGTGATTCAAGTCTTGCATCTCCATAAATGAAGAGTGTGAGCCTTACAGAGGTATGACTGGTCCAGCATTATAGCTAGTAAGTGAATTAATTGGTACACCACTCCAGGGCTGGTGACTTCAGTGTTCTTTGCTGTGCTTTCTTCATACTCTGCAAATAGAATATGATATAATAGTGGGATAGCATGTAATACAAAACTTATAGAAATTCTCCAAAAGTTCATAATCTGTTTGAGAAGACAGAGTAAATGTAGCTTCAGTCACACTGCATGTTATTTCTCATCATACATGCTGTATTCTAGCCAAGTCAGTTACTTGTATGAAACTATATATGACATTTCATCTCCCATCTACTTCCTTTTTTCTTTTTTTTCTACTTGCTTTTGTATGGACAGTTCCCCATGAATGGAATATATTTCTTCCACACCTCTACCTCTTAGAATCTCCCTGCAAAGATATAATGAGAAGAATTTTAAACTCAGAATCATAGGGTCTGTACTTACCTACATACTAGCTGTGTAACCTTTAAGGAGTTGGTTGTTCTGAGGTCTGCTGTTCTATGTAGATGAGTGTTGGACTTATCAAAGGTTATTTCATTTAGTGACTATCAAAAGTTTCCTCCTTAACAAATATAATCAATTTGCATGAATAACATTTAACTTTACTGAATTCAAGATCTCAATGAAGAGCTTTTGTACAAAGGTACTTTTTTTACTTAGCTTTTGTACTAAGTTTCAAAAAGTGGTAGAGTGGTAACTTAGTTATTTATGTCAATTTGATTTTCAGCTTTTGTTAGCTGAGCAGCATCTTCCTTAAGGAGCCCTAAGGTCTCTTCTACATTTCAGTCTGATTTTTGATAGACATCTCCCTTAGTTGATATGCCAACTTGTTTCAGTTACTGAATTTTTATTCTATACACCTCTTGATCCTGTAACTAAGTAACAGAAATGTGTAGGAAGACCAGTTAAAGAGCTTTGGTTGATCATTTTTTTGTTCTTCTGAGAAAACTCAAATTCTTATTAAGGTTAGGTGTATTATTGATTTTAGAACTAGATGGCATTTTAAGATGATCTGTTTTAGCTTTCTATTATATACATATTTTAAATGTAGTAAATGAGGCAAAAGGGACTTAAGTCTACAAATGTCATTTTTAAAAAATGCTTTTCTTTAGATGGTGAAAATATTCAATATTATCAGAAATTCAGATACTATTGGCATCAGTAGAATAGTTTCTATTTTGTATTCATGTTTCCTTGATACCTCTATTCTTCCTTTTTGAAAGGTTTTATTCAATACAGAACGATTTGTGGGAATCTCTTATTGTCTTATCCTTTTGTGTATTAAAAATTAAAAGCAGGAAGAATTTCTTTTTTTCTTTTTCTTTTGTTCTTTTTTTGTTTTTCTCTTAAAGATTTAATTTATTTTGAATTTTACAATTTTTTCCCCTAATCTTACTTCCCTACCCCCACCCCCCACAGAAGGCAATTTGCCAATCTTTACATTGTTTCCATGGTATACATTGATCCAAATTGAATGTGATGAGAGAGAAATCATATCCTTAAGAGGAAAAAAAAGCAGGAAAATTTTCAAAAGTTCTTTTTTTACTTCTTAAACACAGTGTACCTAGACAGTAACATAAGCAGTATTTCACACAATTCAAATTTGGATTTAGTATTTAACATTTCATTAGTTACTTTTATGAAAGGGTAGAAAATGTGTCTGTGTTAGCAGATGTCACTGAACTGAAAGAAAGCACACCTCAGAGAAGAGTTTGCAGAACAGCAGATTGAGCAAATTATGCAAATACAAAGTGGGAGTGGATTGCTGTTTGCAGGTCTGAAACATAACTAGAAGAACCAATGGAGAACTAGATGTCATTAATATTGTATTAAAATATAAAAATAAAGATCATAATGGATTGTATAAATAAGATCAAAGTTCAAAATCCAATAACAGTAAATATCATTATTACAGAACTACTTTTTTAGTCAAAAGATTCCCAAGCCAAAGACATTGGTTTCTTTTATTTCTAATAAAATTCAAATCTCAGGATTTGCTTTTGTCATAAAGCATTCTTATATAGAAAATGTAGGATTGTGAGGAGATAATGATTGATATAGAAATGATATAGATATAGAAAGAGGATATGGGACTTTCATGAAACAACTGATAGAATTATAAAATAATAGATTCTTTAAAATTTAGAAAACTGCTACTCATAATTTAGAATACATTGGAGAGTGTTTTTGACTTTACTTCCTTGTGCTTACAGATGAAGAAACTGATGTACAGTGATATTAGATGATTTATCCAGGATTTCATAGCTAGCTGATGACAAAGCTGATGTTAGAAGCATTATTTAATTATCTAATCAAAAAACATTTATTAAGGGCTTATTATGTACCAGACATGCAAAGAAAGTGGAATAGAAGCAGTCCTTGCCTTAAAGGACCTTACATTTTTATAGGACAGGCAACATGTAAATAGGTACATACAATATAATTACAAAATAGATGAAAGTAAAGTTTGTGAGATACTTAATATCTAGAAGTGACCTTTTCAGTTATGAATTACTAGACTTTAGTAACATTACATACTATTTGCCTGTTCTGGGTTTTTTTCATTTCTCAAAATACAACTGAAAAAAGTCCTGAGACTTAAAGCTAAAACACTCACTTCAGTTATAAATCTAATTTTAGTGGTTTGTGGTAAAAAATCTAAAGAAACATTTCCCAAACCTAGATTCAGAAATTTGAGATTATATTTTAATGAGTATTATTGCTTTAATTAATATATTATCCTTTAATGCGTTACTTAAATTCTTAGAGATCTATGTTTTCATCAGTAAGCATGCTACTTCGCATTGTACAGATTTTTACTTTATTCATGCATTTGCTTTTCATTCTACTGCCCTTTCACTAATCCTTAGCAGAAGTTTGCCTAATATGCTAGAGAGCCTTTTTTGGTTTTTAGTACTTCATGAATACCATTGTAGCACTAGGAGCAGCTAGATTACTGTGGATAAAGTGCTTGACCTGGAGTCAGGAAGGCCTGGTTTCCAATTTGTACTCTGGCACTTTATAACTGTGAGACCTTGGGAAAGTCATTTAACCCTGTTTGCAAAGAAGACAACCAGTTGACTCAGTGGATAGAGTGCTGGGACTGAAGTCAGGAAGACCTAAGTTTAAATCCAGTCTCAGAAATTTCTAGTTATGTGACCCTTGGACAAGTCTCTTAACCTCTATTTCCCTTAAACCACTTAAGAAGGAAATGTCTAAACTGTACTATCTTTGCCAAGAAAATGTCATGGACAGTATGGTCCATGGGTCATGAAGAGTCAGATGTGATCAAAGAACTGAAGACGTGTAGCACTGGTACTGTCCATCAGTTCTCTTAATTTTGCTATATATCCACCTCACTTTTTTCCACTAATTATACATGTCCTTAATGGATTTTCTATCACTTTCATATCAAAGTCATTGTTGGAAATGCATTTTGCTCTACTTAAAGTCAAAGTAAATCTTTTCTTTGGCCCTTTAGTCACTTGTGATTTTGAATTTTCAAAGATTTTGATGTTTTGTGATTGATAGGCATCGACTCTTCAAGGAGAAAAAGACTTTTAGAGGAGAGAACTGCTTGGAGTTATTTAATTCAGTTCAGCAAGTATTTATTAAATGCTGATAAATGCACTGCTTGCTATATACATTTTTTTCACCCAGCTCATTTTCCATCCATGATTCCTATCTAAGATGGGTGTATCCCTGGAAAGCCTTATTAGGCTACCAAAGTTTTGTCAAAATCCAGGCAGTATGAATTCTTCTACTTGTTTTTTTCTCTGTATGTAGCTAGACAGATTTTTCTTTTTCTTTTTGTATTTTCTTTTTTCCCAATTAAATGTAAATATAGTTTTCAACATTTCTTTTCTTTTTTTTATTTTCTAATTTTTTTATTCTCATTTCATACAAATGGTTTTTTTTTACATTAATAAAATATACTTGTTTACAAGTAAACAAAATACCCCTCCCCCCCATGAATATAGATAGATTTGCTTGGGCGAAAAAAGTAAAGGGGAGAGAAAAAAAATTAAAATTGAAAAAAAATAATAGTAATAATTGTAGGTATGGCCAGGTGGCGCAGTGGACGAAGCACCAGCCCTGGAGCCACGAGCACCCGAGTCCAAATCCAGCCTCGTCAACCCAATAATCACCCAGCCATGTGATATGCAAGCCACCCAATCCCCACTGCCCCGCAAAAACCAAAAAAGAAAAAGAAAAAAAAAGACCCAAAATAAAATAAAATAGTAATAATAGTAGGGGTGGCTGGGTGGCAGACAGAGCATTGGCCCTTGAGCCAGGAGCACCTGGGTCCAAATCCTGCCTCAGACACCCAAAGATCATTCTGCTGTGTGGCTCCAGGCAGGCCACCCAGCCCCACTTGCCCTGCACCCTCCCCCAAATAATAATAACAAAAAATGTGCTTCAGTCTTTGTTCCAACACCATCAACTCTGTCGTGAGTGGATCACATTCTTTATGATAAGTCCATCACAAAAGTTACTTCCATATTTTTCCAACATTGCCATTGCTGACTGCAACTCCCTCCTTTCTTATTTCTCCACTACCATGTACTATATTTTCTCTCTCCTTTCACTCTGACTCTGCTGTAGGGTTGCTGAGTGGTGCAGCAGACAGATCCCTGGTCCTGGGGCCAAGAAGCCCTGAGCCCCCATACCACCCCTTAGGCCCAGAATCCACCTGGCCTTATGGTCCTGGGCAGGCCATCCAATCCCAGCCCCTTGCAAGAAGTAAAAAAGAAAATGTGTTATATCTGACCACTGTCCCCCCATGGTCCATCCTCTCCTCCTTTATTCACATCCCCACCCCTCCCCCCTGCTCCCCCCTCCTTCTTACTCCAGATGTGTATACCCCATTGAGTATATTTGCTGTTTCCTCTCCTAGCCATCTCTGATGAGAGCAAAGGTTCCCTCATTCCCCCTTGCCTCCCCCACTTCCATATCATTGCAATAGCTCATTGTAATAAAAAAAAATCTTATTATGTGAAATATCTTGGCCTATTCCCCCTCTCCTTTTTCTTTCTCCCTTTCCATTTCCCTTTTTTTCCTATTGACTCCATTTTTACACCATATTTTATCTTCAAATTCAGCTTTCTCCTGTGCTTCAACTATAAAAGCTCCCTCTACCTGCTCTATTAACTGAGATAGTTCATATGAGTATTATCAGTATCATTTTTCTATACATGCAGTTCATTCTCATTAAGTCCCTCATATTTCCCCCCTCTCCTCCAATCTCCATGCTTCCCCTGAGTCCTGTATCTGAAGATCAAACCTTCTGTTCAGCTCTGGCCATTCCAAAAGGCCTGGTCTGTGAATGACCATAAGCGCTCCCCTCTGCCACGGGGCTGAGGTGGGGGGGCCCTGTTGTTCTATGGGGGGGGCCTAGACTGGGATCAGGATCTGAATGTGGTCAGAGCCCCAGAGTCCTGTTCCAGAGGGAGAGGACAGAGCTCTGCAGTCTCTCTCCACTCCCCTCCCTCAGCTCAGTGGGCTCATGCCCTGGGGGCTCCTGCTTACAGGCTCCACCTGCTTCTGTTTCCTGGATTTGGGCTGCAGAAAGAGCAAGCTGCTGGCTGCATGCCCTGAGGGCTGGGCTCCATGTGCTCCCTGTGGCAGAGGTCCCTGCTGTTCCCCCACTTTGTGCCAGTGCTTCCCGGGGTGCAGCTCAGGAGACTCCCCCACTGCTGTGAGCCGCAGCTCCCAGCGCCCTGGGGCTGCCTCTGGGAGGCTGAAGTTCTTTGGCTCTGGCAGGCCACCCCTCTAGCGGGCTGCCCCTCTGACCCCGGGGAGCAGGGCCTTTCTGCTCTTTTCCAGGTCACCTTGAGTAGGAGAACTGCCTCACTGGGTCCTTTTGTGGGTTCTGTCTCTCGAAAGTTTAGTTAGAGTCCTTAGTTTATTAGTTTTTATCAGAGAGCTCCTAAGACTGGATCCATTCATGATGCCATCTTGGCTCCGCCCCTCAACATTTCATTTTTTGTAAGATTTTGATTTCCACATTTTTCTACTATCCTTCTTTCTCTCCCCCCCTTTCCAAGAAAACAAGTAATCAAATACAGATTATTTATGTATAATTATGTTAAACATATTTTCATATTAGTGAAGTTGTGAAAGAAGAATCAGAACAAAAGGGAAAAAAGAAGAAAAACAAAAACAATTTTTAAGTGAAAATAGTATGCTTTCACTCAGACTACTTAACTCTTTCTTCTGGATATGCATAGCATTTCCCATCACAAGTCCTTTGAAATTTTTTTTGATCACTATAATGTTGAGAAGAGCTAAATCTATCATAATTGATCATCATACAATATTGCTGTTGCTGTGTATAATATTCTCCTGGTTCTATTCATTTCACTCAATATCACTTCATATAAGTGTGTCCAGGTTTTTCTGTTATCTGCCTGCTTGATATTCTTACAGAAGAATAGTATTCCATCTCATTCATATGCCAAAAGTTGTTCAACCATTCCTCAATTTATGGGTATCCTTCAGTTTCCAATTCTTTGCCATCCCAAAAAGGACTTCTATAAATATTTTGGTAATTGTAGGTACTAGTCCCTTTTTTATTTCTTTGGTTTACTGTTGCTGGATCAAAAGATATGCATAGTTTATATTGTACTCTGAGTATAGTTCCAAATTATTCTCCATTACAATTTGATGGATTCACACATCTACCTGGAGTGTATTAGTGTTAGAGTTTTCTTACATTCCCTCCAACATTTATTATTTTTTCTTTCATGATAGCCTATCTGATTGGTTTGAAGTGGTACTTCACAATTTTTTTAATTTGCATTTCTTTAACCAATAGTAATTTAGAACTTTTTTTCATATTGCTATAGATAGTTTTAATTTCTTCATCTGAAACTGTCTTAATATCCATTGGCCATTTATCAATTAGGGAATGACTTGCATTCTTATAAATTTGACTCAGTTCTTTGTCTAGTTCAGAAACACTTGCTGTAGAACTTGTTTTCCAGCTTTCGGCTTTACATCTAATTTTAGTTGTATTGATTTTGTTTGAGCAAAACCTTTTTAATTTAATGTAATCAAAAATTCCCCATTTTGCATATTGTTTTATTCTCTCTCTCTTGTTTGATTATCATTTCTTTCCCTCTTAATATCTCTTCCTTAGTCTCTTCCTTGTGCTCCTTTATGTCTAAATCTTGTACTCATTTTGACCATAGAATGTGAGTTGTTGGTCTTAGTTTCTGCCATGCTACTTTCTAGTTTTCCTAGCAGTTTTTGTCAAATAGTTCTCATCCCAGAAAATTGAATCTTTAGATTTATCTAATAGTAGATTACTAGATCTACTAACAGTAGATTTAGATTTATCTAAGAGTCATTTGCTCTTTTCCATTGATCCACCACTCTGTTTCTTAGACAAAACCAGTTTTGATGATTGCTACTTTAGTTTTAGATCTGGTCTAGCTAGATCACCTTACTTGCATTTTTTTTCTCCATTAATTTCCTTTAAATTCTTGACCTTTGCTCTTCCAGATGAATTATTTTTAACTACTTTTCCTAGTTCTTTAAAATAATTTTTAGTAGTTTGGTAGTTTGAATAAGTAGATTGTCATTTTTACTTTAATAGCTCTGTCTATTTAGGAGCAATTGACATTTTTCCATTTGTTTAGATCTAGCTATATTTGTTTGAGAAGAATTTTGTAATTGTGTTCATATAATTATGGGGTTTTGTGGCAGATAGATTCTCTCAAATATTTTATGTTGTCTGCAGTTCCTTAAAATGGAATTTCTCTTCTTATCTCTTGCTGCTGGACTTTGTTGGTAATATGTAGAAATGCCAATGATTTATGTGGGCTTATTTTATATCCTACACCTTTACTAAAGTTAATAATTTCAATTAGTTTTTTAGTTTTTGATCTACAAAGTGAGATTTTTAATTCTTCATTGCCTGTTCTGGTATCTTCAATTTCTTTTTCTTATTATGCTAAAGATAAAAATTTTTTCTTTTTTCTTTTTTTTAAGGCTACCATTTCTAATATAATATTGAATAATGGTAGTGATAATGGGCATCCTTGTTTTACCCCTCTTCTTATTGGTAATGCTTCTAGCTTATCCCTGTTCCATTGAATGACTGCTGATAATTTTAGATACATGCTGCTACTCTCTATAGTTTTTTTTTAATAGGAATGGTTTCTGTATTTTGTCAAAAAGCTTTTTCAGCATCTATTAAGATAATCTTTTGATTTCTGTTTGTATTTTTATTGATGTAATCAATTATACTGATTGTTTTCCTAATATTGAACCATCCCTGTATTCCTGGTTAAAATTCTACTTGA
Organism: Macrotis lagotis; assembly: GCF_037893015.1. Lineage (NCBI taxonomy): Eukaryota > Metazoa > Chordata > Mammalia > Peramelemorphia > Peramelidae > Macrotis > Macrotis lagotis. The sequence goes on from NC_133663.1 coordinate 95,434,929, forward strand.
TGGTACTGTATTATACAAGTGATAAATTGCTGTTAGCCTTTTTTTAGTAGCTTTATTTAAAATTTTTGCATCCAAATCAGTGACTGAGCTTCAGTTATAGCGGCCTGAGAGGTTAGTGTAGCAATGGCAGCAGCATCTTCTGAAACTCTAGCTGACTGCAATGCCCAAAGCACCCTCTCCTTTTGCCATCACCCATTCTCCATATCCACAATATGCTGAAGTCCTGCTACTCCACTGAGAATGAATATCCTTATTTCTCTTCGCACAGCAACCACATAACTAAGTTGCTGACACCAGAGCTCTATGAAAAACTCCAGGATAAGGCTATGTCTAGCAGCTTCACCCTGGATGATGTCATCCAGATCAGTGTGGACACCCATTCATCATGACTGTGGCCTGTGTGGCCAGAAATGAAGAGAGCTGACGCGTTCAAGGAACTGTTTTATCCTATCATTGAACACCAACATGGAGACCACAAGCCTTTAGATGAGTATAAGACTGACCTGATCCCTGACAATCTGCAAGGTGGTATTAACCTGGATACCAACTATTTGTTGAGTTTTTGTGTTTGAACTGACTGGAGCATTTGGGAATTCTGCCTGCCCCAGCATTGTAGCCAGGACAAGTTCTGTGCCAAAGAAAAACTGTGTGGAAGCTCTGGCCATCCTGGAAGGTGACTTGAATAGGAAGTACTATGCTTTGCAAAACATGACCAAGTAGAAACAGCAGCAGCTGATTGATGACCACTTCTTCTGCAAACCTGATTCCCCACTCCTCTTGGCATTTGACATAGCCCAAGACTGATCAGATGGCAGGGGCATTTGGCAACAGTGTCAACAAGATCTTTCTGGTATTAATAAGTGAGGAAGCTCACATGAAAGTCATCTCTATGAAGAAGGGGGAAACATGAAAGAGGTGTTCATATGCTTCTGCACTGGGATCACCCACATTGAAATCCTTTTTAATACCAAGAACTACAAGTTCATGTGGAACTCCATCTGGGCTATTTCCTATCATGCCCTTCCAACTTGCACACAGGCCTATTGCAGGTATACAAATCAAACTTTCCTATCTGGGCAAGCATGAGAAGTCCGGTGTGGGCTGCAGAAGCTGAGGCTGCAGAAGAGGGAGATAAAGGTTATGCAATAACAGCTATTTGTGGTGTCTGACATCTCCAGGCTTCTTAGAGATGAAACTGGTACAGATGGTGGTGGATAATGTGAAGTTGGTCATTGAGATGGAGAAATATTTGGAGCAGGGCCAGTCCTTCGATGTTATTATATCAGCCCTGAAATGTGGAGTTTCCCTCTTGAATTTTGCACTTTCTAATTAATTGGATGACTGAATAATCAATATCCTACCACCTTTGGTGCCCCAGGAACTCTGAATACAGCCCACCTAATCATGCTGTAGCGAAGTCTTTTCTTCCTTCCTTCAGTTTGATTTTTGATGACTGCAGTGTTGCTAAATGCTGTTGTTTGGCCTATAAAAAAGTTTTTCAACAGTATTCATTTGGGAAATTGGTCTATAATTTTCTTTCTATGTTTTGGTTCTTTCTGGTTTAGGTATCAGCACCATCTTTGTGTCATAAAAAAAGAATTTGTCAGGACTGCCTGTTTTTTCCAAATAATTTATATAAAATTGGATTTAATCATTCTCTAAATATTTTCTAGAATTCATTTATAAATCCATCTGGCCTTAAAGATTTTTTTTAGGGAATTCATTAATTATTTGTTCAATTTCTTTTGCTGAAATGGGATTATTTAGGTATTCTATTTATTATTCTATTAATCTGAGTAATTTTCACTTAGGTTGTTAATTTATTGGCATACAGTTGGGCAAAGCAGCTCTGAATTATTGTAGTTTCCTTTTCATTGGTGGGTAAATTCACCCTTTTCATTTTTGATATTGGTCATTTGATTTTCTTTTTTTAAAAATTAAATTAACCAGAGACTTATCCATTTTATTATCTTTTCCATAGAACCAACTCATAGTTTTTAGTTTTTTTAACTTTCAATTTCATTAATCTCTTCTTTGATCTTTCAGAATTTCTGATTTTGTATTTAATTTAGGATTTTTCAATTTGTTCTTTTTCTAGCTTCATTAGTTGCATGCTGAATTCATTGATCTTCTCTTCATTTTATTCATGTAAACATTGAGAGATATAAAATTTCCTCTAAAAACTGCCTTGATTGCATCCCATAAATTTTGATATGTTATCTCATTATTGTCTTAGATGAAATTACTGTTTCTATGATTTGTTGTTTGATCCACTCATTCTTTACAATTAGGATATTTAGTTTCTAACGAAGTTTTAGTCTGTCTCTCTGTGGTCCTTTATTTCACATGATTTTTTTAGGGATTTTTTCTTTCATTAAAGATTTTATTTGTATTTTGCAATTTTTCCCCCAATCTTACTTCCCTCCTCCACTCCACCCCCATAGAAAGCAATCTGTCAGTCTTTAATTTGTTTCCATGTTGTACATTGATCCAAATTGATTGTGATGAGAGAGAAATCATATCCTTAATGAAGAAACAAAAAGTATAAGAGATAACAAGATCAGACAATAAGATATCCATTTTTTTTCTAAATTTAAGGGAATAGTCCTTGAACTTTGTTCAAACTCCACAGCTCTTTATCTGGATACAGATGGCATTCTCCACTGCAGACAGCCCAAAATTGTCCCTAATTGTTCCAGTGATGGAACGAGCAAGTCCATCAAGGTTGATCATCACCCCCATGTTGCTGTTAGGGTGTACAGTGTTTTTTTGGTTCTGCTCATCTTGCTCAGAATCAGTTCGTGCAAATCTCTCCAGGCTTCCCTGAATTCCCATCCATCTTGGTTTCTAATAGAACAATAGTGTTCCATGACATACATATACTACAGTTTGCTAAGCCATTCCCGAATTGAAGGACATTTATTTGATTTCCAATTTTTTTGCTACCATAAACTGGGCTGCTGATTTCATATGATTTTTATTGCATCATGAGAAGAAAATGATTCATTTAATATTTGTCTTTCTTCATTTGATTGTGAGGTTTTTATGCCCTAATATGTGGACAGTTTTGTGTAGATGCCATGAATTTGAATGCTATACCACTTAGTGCATTTATATTTAGTATTGATATTACTTCATTGTCTAGAGTAATTTTTAGCAAGATGTAGTTTCCTTACTTATTTCTTTTAATTAGATCTATTTTTCTTTTGCTTTGGGTGAGATTAGTTTTGCTGTGCCGTCCTTTTTTTACTTCAACTGAAACATAATATATTCTTCTCTAACCTTCAGTGACCTCCACATTGGTAACCAGACCATTCCATATTTGATATTGTGATGTTTTTAAAAAAAAATTGTTCTTTCCATGGACATGGATATTCAAAACATGTGGTTTCTGGGTTGTCTTCAAGCCTTTGGCTTTTACAGGATTCTTTGGACCAAAAATCCAAACAACCTGCAACAAAATGAAGCTTTGCATAAACAGTTAAAATAAATAAACTGGATCATAAATTATATTTTAATTTCAGTTGTCTTAGTTCCCACATCTGATTGAAATACAGCTGATATTGAGACCACAAAGATATTGGAAAGTATCCTCTCTATGAAGTCTTGATTCCATTATGTCTGAGGGGAGAGAAAATTAGCACATATAATTTATAATAATTTTGGTGCCTTTTAAAATAATGCTGTGAATTCTCTTACATTGAGTTTGAAATATTTATTCAGAACTTTAATTTCAATTTTCTCCCTGATTTTCAGTCTGTTTCCATTTTCATATGTATTATATTTATTAAAAGTTATACATTAGCAGTGAATCTTAAAAAGTTAGTTTGGTCTTGATTCTAAACCAAGTGGAAGATCTTATAAATCAAATGATTTTCCCCTAATTTCTGGTTGTGGTTGATTTTAAAACAAATCAACAGAAGTGGTAGTGGCTGGAAGAGAAGTGAAGAAGGAAAGAACATAACACTTGTCATATTTGTATTACCATAGATTCAAGGAATACATATTCATTAATAGTAGATTTAAAGACAGAATTCCAAGGATAAGGATTAATGGTTATCTTGCTGTTGGTGGATAAATGTTAGTTTCTTTGTCTCCCACTGTTTAATATTGAACATTCAGTCTTATTTAAAAACTTCCTAAATAAGAGGAGAAAGGACAGAGGGAAATCTTGAAGTTTACAAATAGTACTTAACTTTTTGAACAGTGAAATGTCAAAGTAATAGGAATAAGCAATAGAAAGAGCTCTCAAAGTTTTGAAGTGGAAGAAAAGTGGTAGATTTTTCATTTTATAGTCCTGTAAGACTGTGAATTTGGTAGATTTTTTTTAATAGCCTAGGAAACTTTTTTTTTTTACTTTGGTAAAGGTTAAGGGTTGTCTGGCTGTAAGCAAAGCAGACAGGGGAAAAAAAATAGATCACAAAGCCAGAGCCAAGTGTTGAATCTCATGTTATATAAGCAGACCCAAAATGGTGGTTTTGTTTATCCCAGAATTTTAAAAGCGGGGGGGGAGGATTTTCCCTAATTTTTTCCCCAAATTTTCCCAGGATAAATGACAAAGAATGGAGTGGTAAAGAACTATAATAAAGGAGTGGGTATGAGCTGGGACTAACAGGTCATATTCATGATAAACCTCAATTCTGTTGCATATTATCAAAACTGTATTTATAAAATGATGGATTTGTGCTTTCTATTATATTAGTAATAGTAGAACTAGAACTAGGTAGCATTTAATATAATAAAACAATTTTGCTTTACAAAAGTTGTCTCATTGTATCCTCACAACTACTCCTGAAGTTATGTGCTATTGTTATTCCCATTTTACAATAAAGGAAAATGAAACAAATAGCAGTTATGTGACATAACCAATTAGTAAAGTGTGAGTAAAGTTTCTGAGGCTGGGTTTGAGCTCAAGTATTCATGACTCTAGGTCCATTACTTAATCTACTGTGCCACCTAATTGCCCCCAAGCTTGGGGAAAAAAAGAATATTGACTTTATTACTCCTTTTTTCTTTGAAATGAATAGTAAGGTAAGAAGACAGAGTGGAGGGAAGAAGATGTTGAGTTGAAATGTTGAGTTTCTGGTAGAAATACAATTGGATATTTCATTGAACCCCAAAACTGATAGTTTAGTAAGATCTCTGATTTACTCCCATCAATAATTGCCACACCAATGGGTTATTTAACTTGATGTACAGACAACTATACTTTGGAGGGGGGTTCTTATTAATTTTTTTATAGTTCTGTTTTATCTCTTGCTCTCAGTTCCTACTTTTTGATATTATCACAAAACCTTCATGAACTAGTCTTATTCTAAGCCATTGCTTTGAATCTTCTCTGGGTTCTGATATCTGGATTGCCAAACTTGTTAGGATTATGTGTAACTGGGCCATGACATATGTAAAAGTAGAATCTGAATGAGGAGAGAGACTTTCTTGTGAGTAAAGTTCTTGAGCTTTAGTGTATTATGACATTCAGTTTGGCAGACCAGAGACCTTTTTGGTACCTTTAGGGTTTCTTAGTTGTGTTGGAGATAGTGAAAGTTGCCTGAATGCAGAGTTTGGGAGGGTTGAAATATGGATGGCTATCACACACACACACACACACACACACACACACACACACACACAGAGAGAGAGAGAGAGAGAGAGAGAGAGAGAGAGAGAGAGAGAAAGTTTGCTTAGTTTTTAATCAGAAGTCAAATTATTTTGTTTCAGTGCTATTTTCATTGTTTTTTGTTACCTTATTATCTGGAGGGATTCAACCCATTTGAATAATGTTATCCAGAAGTGTTCTCTTTAGAACAGTATTGAACATTTATACTCTGTTGTCTACCTGAAATCCTTTTCCATGTTCCTTACTTTTTCTGGTCAAAGTTAGTTTGTTATGAAATTTATTTTTCTACATTCATTTTAATGAAATATATCTGTTTCCCATTTGCAAGAAATCCTTCAGCTTTCTCAAACTTCACAATAATTTAAACTTCTCATTCTATTCACCCTTATGATCTTATAAGGATCTTCTTTCTTCTTCCTCTTATCTGCTCCTTCTCTTGTAAAACAGCTTTTCCACTGCTGTCTGGCTGTACCCTTTGTTCCCTTCCTTTGATTCCTTTCTGAGATTTATTTTCTCTGGGAAGCCTCCTCCCAGTTACCTATGGATCTAACCCCTTGATATGCTTAGACAAAGTTGAATGCTATATACCATGGGAGTATAGACTGAATTTTTGCAATTGCTAACACTTTCCTTGTAAACCTGTCAGAAAAATCCTGAATGTGATGATGAGATGGGAGAGTGGAATTCACATTTTGAAAATACTCTCAACCCTTGGGTCCTTCTCTTTGATTGATTTTCCCCATTAGGTACTCTGAAAAACAACATGCATCCCCCAGGATAGGTTCATCACCAGAAGTCTCATTGTCATGGAAATTACTTAAGCTTTGATACTCAACTCTTCTGATTTCCTTTCCCCTCTGATTGGAGGGCTGTACAGAATTGAAAATTTTCCAATCAACTGTTTATTTTACACTAGCTACTGTTTGGTTTCAGCTCCACAAATATTTCCCAGGACAGATGCATTCTGGTATCCCCTTGCTCTTTTCAACTTCCTTTTGTGTATTTTCTTCCCTGATTAGAGTGTAAGTTCCTTGAGGGTGAAACTATGTTTCTTTTGCTTATTTGTATTCCCAGAGTACACAGTGCTTAGCACATAGATGGTAATTAATAAATTATTTGACTATGACTATGTTGAGTTTGTCGTAACTATGACTATGGATGTCTCCCAGAACCCACATTAGGTGGCTAAGTGACTTAGTGTATTCTGTCAGCACTCCAGTGTATCAAGTAATAACTTGGACTATGACAATAGCTTGCTACCAGTGGGTCTGCCTACCTCAAGTTGTTCTTCCCTTCAATTTGAGACAGACACACACACACACACACACACACCCTTTCCCTCTATGCCTTCCTGCCTCTTTATTGCCTCCAGGATCCATTAGAAAAGATTCATTTTCCTCTTAAAAGTCCTTCAGAAAGGGCAGCTAGGTGGCGCAGTGGATAGAGCACTGGCCCTGGAGCCAGGAGTACCTGAGTTCAAATATGACCTTGCACACTTAATAATTACCTAGTTGTGTGGCAAAGCCACTTAACCCCATTGCCTTCCAAAACCAAAAAAATAAAAAGTCCTTCAAAACTTAGTCCCCATACTAACTTTTCAGACTTCTTGGGTGCTCTTTGAGTTACCCTAGTCTCTAGGCTACTCTACAAACATGATGCTCCATCTCTCATCCCAAGGCATTTTCTTTGCCTCTCTCTCATGCCTGGAATGCTCTCTCAACTCTACCTGCTGACTTCTGTGGTTTCCTTTAAGTCCCAACTAAAATCTCATCTTCTCTAGGAAGCCTTTCCCACTTCCTCTTAATTCTTTTTCTGTCTTTTAATTCAGTCTGTTAATTATTTCCTATTTATCTTTACTATAGCTTGTTTTCTATGTGTTTGTTTCCATGAATGTTGTCTCCCGTTAGATTATCTTGTCCTTGAAGATATCTTTTTGTTGTTCAGTTGTTTCAGTTGTGTTCAAGTCTTCCTGCCCTCAATTTGGGTTTTGTTGGCAAAGAAATTGGAATGTTTTGCCTTTTCCTTCAGCTCATTTCATTTTATTTTATTATTTTATTTTTAAGAAACCAATGTTTATTTTCCATCAGCATTTTTCCAACACTATTAGAGCATCTGGGTAAAACTTAGGACCACTCTGTGGTAGTTCCTACCCATTCAGTGGCCTGAGCAGTAGGAGCTGCAGACTAGTCCTCAGTAGCTGGCTGAGCACTCCAATCTTCAATAGGGAACTGCTGAATGGGCACAGTTGGCACCTGGAAGCCCTCAGACCAATCAGCCACCTCTGGCTGAGCAGCAGTGAATTCTGGGGCAGGTGCAGTCCATTCACCCTGAAATTCCTCCTTTGTCATGGCCTGCTCTTCCTTTTCACTCTTCCCTGGATCTCTGTAGAAGTAAAGATCAGGCATGACCTCCCATGGGTGCTCACGGGAGATGGTACCACGCATCCACAGGACTTCTTGGACCAGCATCCACTACATCAGACCCACTGAGTGAGCTCCCTTGTTGTTGCATAGCGAAGTGTGGAGTCTGTGTTGCACAGTGCAATGGTTGGAAGGTTAACATATGATGCTTCAGTCAAAGGCTGATGATCTGCCTGAGGATCAGTGACCACCAAGAGGTGAGGCTCCCTGAAAGCTGCCTGGATCTGGTTAGTGAAGGTGCCTGGGGTGAAGCATCCAGAAATAGGTGTGGCGCCAGTGGCAGCAGCAAATTTCAGAACAGCTTTCTGGCCAGTGTTCCTGGATGAGATGACATTAACATCAGCTGGATTTTCAATGGCAACAATGGCACAAGCTGCCAGCAGAGGCTTTTCCCAAGTTCTCTTCAAATTAATGATATAGATGCCGTCACTCTTCCTTTTGTAGATATACTGTTCCATCTGGAAGTCCAGATTGGTGCCACCCAAATGGGTGTCTGCAGCAAGGAGTTTGAGGACATCCTCCTCCTTCATCTGCAAGACATCCAGCTCCAGACATTGTGAAAATTTCCTTTGAAAGTTACGACGGAGGGGTGGCTAGGTGGCGCAGTCGATAGAGCAGTGGCCTTGGAGTCAGGACACTTAATAATTACCTAGCCGTGTGGCCTTGGGCAAGCCGCTTAACCCCATTGCCTTGCAAAAAAAAAGTTACGATGGAAACCGTGAACAACGCCATATGGACCCCTCTTCTGTGCAGTGCGGAAAGAGCCCTTCAGCTCATTTTAAAGATAAGGATACTGAGGCAAACAGGATTAAGTGACTTACCCAGGGTCACACAGTTAATAAATCTTACTAAATCCAGGCATCTCATTGCCAGGCATCTAATAGGAGCTTAATAAAGGTTTGTTTGTTGGATTAATTGGTTGGATGCAGCCTGGGCCTGGAATTAGGAAAGATCTGAGTTCAAATATGGCCTCAGATATTTAGTAGCGGTGTGATCCTGAGGAATTCAGATGACCTCTGTCTGCCTTAATTTCCTCATCTGTAAAATGGAGATTATTGTGTAGTATCTGTAATGTACTTAGCATAATGCCCTTCATATAGTATGAACTTCATAAATACTTAACTTTATCCTTCCCCGCTGTCCTTCTCTGCTTTCTTTGAAGGAGGGTCTCAAGACCAGTCCTTTCTTTATTTCTCACCATGCTGCAGTTCTTACTCTTCCACCATGCCCGCAGGAGCATCTTTCCCACTGTCTTTCCCCACCACCCCCAACTTCCTTTTATACATTGTCAGGTAGAATGCAAGTTTCTTGAGCACAGAATATGTCTTTTGTTTTGCTTGTGTTTCTTTTAATATTCTTAGTCTCAGCATACTGTCTGGTTCATAGGAAGCTCATAAGAAGTTTTTGTGGACTGATGACCATACCTTTAATTTCTTTCACCTTCCTTACACAATTATTTTCTTTATTGAATAGTGGCTGTATCCACAATAGGAAATAGAGTCTTTCCTTCTTCCATTTGATCTGTATCCATACAGAGGGACTGGACTGTGTCAAAGACATCTACAGTAGTTAAAGCAAACTGTTTTAGAAGTCATTTCTCTCTAGGGTTAGGTGTTTAATTATATCCTATATATTTTCCCCTTGTATGACATTTGGGGGAAAAAAAATCTTAATTTGAGTAAAAAACATCTACTTTGATCTGGGAGAAATGAGTATTTTTTAGCTCTTTGGAGTTTGTAAATATAGAGTAGGATACTTACTCTGAGTTTTATGACAGACATAATAGAATAATTTTTCTTATTTTTAATAATCTTGCTAGCAGACCATAACAAACCATGTAGTTTATTTGTTTTTGGTAGGACCAGTACTTTTTTTGGAGTAAACGATGACCCAAAATATTCTTATAAAAAAAACAAACAAGTCATTTGGAACCCTGAAATGTGAATTTTAAAGACATCTGCCCATGTTTTCCATTTTTGATAATTGATGTAACAGAAACTTTTATATTAGGTTGTCCAGTATTCTTCAGTAGTTAGGTAACTCCACTTTTTTTGACTGTTTATAAAGTTATAGGGTTTTCATATTAGTGATCCATTGGTATTAAGTAAGAATTTTAAACCCAGAGGCATCATGTCTCTGACCCCAACATGTGGAAGGGATAACTGTGTGCTGTAAGCATAATGAGGACATGGATTTTCTCTTATCTATACTTTGATAGCTGCTGAAAGACCTAACACAGTCTTTTTTTTTTTTTGCTTATTTGAAACAAAGGTTCTGATCCTATCCTCTTTTGACTTTTATAGTATTGTTGGCTTTTGTTAACAGTCTTTGGCATTTATCATCTATTCTGAGCATTGTGTCCTATGATAGTAAGATAACTTTAGTTTATTGAGAAGTTTTCCCCTACTGTTTTGAATATTACAACTCTATCTTAGGGGTAATTCAAGTTTTTATCCCTGTTTTCTAGATGATGACAAGAAGTATACTTGTATACTTCAGACAGGGTAAAATTACAGATAAATTGAAAAGTAGAACCCTAGGAGAAATACAAAAATAAACATCATCATTATGAAGTAAAGTTCATACATGAATTATTGACAGTTCAAAGTGGAACTTAATGGGAGGGAGAATAACAAAAGCAATAGAAACAAGAACTAGCTCGTTTTCTTTTTTCCAATCTCAAAGTCCTTATTATCAATTTTTAGAAAGAAAGTACTTTCCTCAGATATGTTTGGGCTTCCAGAGGTAGTAGAGTGAATTTAGTTCTTAAAAAAACCTGGCAGATGATATCCTAGCCTTCTCTCTTCCCCCTCTCCTTTCCCCCCCCCTTCCTCCTTCCCTTCCTTCCTTTCTTTCCTTGCTTTCCGTCCTCTCTTCTCTTCATACCAAGTATGAATTACCTAATTAGGTCCTTATAAGTACCTAAATATATTATTCCAAGTCTGTGACTTTTTATAAGCTATATTTGAATATAATACAAGAGAACTTCGTCTAGTGACATTTTGTTTATAATATGCAAACACTTAGAATGTCTCCCAGAATATTTACTAAAGTGTTTTCTCTGTGTGTGTGTGTGTGTGTGTGTCTGTGTAGTATGCCTCTGATCCTATTTTAGCTTTGGAGCAATAGTAGTGTCTCCAGGAAGTGCTTTTATTACTCTGCTTTCATTATCTGAGATGGGGTTACACTAAATCAATGCAGTGGGTTTAGCATTAATGTGCTTTATTGAAACATCCCTCTGTTTGTTATTGAGCCTAGGAATTTTAGATCCTTAACAAAGAACTATCTCTCTTTTTGTATGAATTCATTCTTATTTCCTTATTTTTGAAGGAGAAAACCTTCAAAGGAATAAGACACTTAAATCTTATCACATAGACAGCTACTGTAGATTTTTTTGTATTTCATGACTGTATATTCATCTGGGTTCAGGTCTGATTAGGTGATAGATATTTATATTAAAAGTTTATCCCTGGCACAGTGGATAAAGCACCAGCCCTGGAGTCAGGAGTACCTGGGTTCAAATCTAGTCTCAGACGCTTAATAATTACCTAGCTGTGTGGCCTTGGGCAAGCCACTTAACCCCATTTGCCTTGCAAAAGCCTAAAAAAAAAGTTCATCCCTTTTTTTATTACTGAATAAAACAGTAAATCATTCTTTGTAGACTCTATAGACCCTTTACAGAAAAAAAAATGAGAATTTTCCCATTCTTTTTATTTTATTTTAAAAATTTTTTTGAAAATTATGACCTTAAGAAATAAAACAAGCATTTCCATAACAAAGTAGAATTGCACATGAAACTTCAATTCTGATGTATACAATTTACTTTCCCTTTTAAGTATATAATAAAATTCTCATTCTTTTTTTACTCCCATCCTCTTCCACCTAGAAGTAGCCACCATTAGACACAAGTGTTGTGGGTATGTGTATGTAAAATCATCAAGCTCATCATTTCTTTTAGAACAGTAGTATTCTATTATAATAATATACCACAACTTATTCAGTCATTCCCCAATTGTTGGGCATCGCCCTCAATTTCCAATTCCTTGGTACCATAAGGAATGCTGTTTTAAACATTTTAGAACATATGGTTCTTTTCCTTTTTTCTTAATCATCTCAGAAATCATCTAATAGTGGTTGGTGCTGAATCAAAGGGTATAATCAGTTTTGTAAATCTTTGAGCATAACTTCAAATTGTTCTCCAAAATGGTTGGATCAGTTCATGGTTCATGCCATAATAGTAAATTAATGTTACAGTTTTTCCATATCCCCTCCAACATTTGTAACTTTTATACTTTTTAGTTTGTTTGTTAGGTGAATTTTTTTCCCTGATGATCCATTATTGGTTATATTTAGAGTAAGTGAGTTTTCTATCATTGATTCCCCACAACTCCATATATTTATTTCCTAATTTTTCTGAATAATGTTCATTGAAAAAACCCTGAGATATTTATAGTACTTAAGAGTTATTATTGCCAGTGACTTTTTTCCTTTTTAGATTCCTGACTTGATACCACAACTTTTATTTTAATTTTATTTTTGGAATTTTATTGATAGTTTTTTTCCCATGCTATAGTTTCATGCCACATATATTCCCCCTTCACTGAACACTCTTTTGTAATCAACCCACTTTTCCAAACCTCCTGAATAGACTGACCAAATGTGCTATTCTTTGCACTCTTTGGATCTTATACTGCATTGTTTCCCTATAATTTATAACTTCATTTTTTTCCTTTGACTTCATGTGAAATTATACCATATTTTGGTCTTTTCTATATCCTAATTTTGATATTTTATTGCTGTTGGGAAAAGTGTGCTGTTCGTGCTGCCACAGAAGGTAGAACCCTCGTGCTTGAAGGTCTGGAGAAAGCAGAAAGGAATGTTTTGCCTGTTTTGAACAACTTACTGGAGAACAGGGAAATGCAGCTTGAAGATGGACGCTTCCTCATGTCTGCTGAGCGTTATGACAAACTCCTCCAGGTAGGTAGAGGACCATAAATGCTATTGCTTTTTCTTTACCTTGATCCTAAGGTAAAAAAAGGGGGGGGGACTTCTTCTCCCAAAGGATTGTCATAACCCCTCCATTTCCTTAGTCAAATCCATATGACTCAGCCATTTGCCCCATGATCCTTTGTTGGATGAATTCATGTGGATATTCCCCTTGGGGAGTTTTTGATTCCATTCTAAGGTGTTAACTGTTTCATGTAAACCATTTTCAGTCACCTTTAATAAATCCTATAGAATGATGCAGATGCTTTGGCTATTGCTTAGTGAAATAATGTCTGCTTGCATTTAAAGAATGTCTAATAATCCTTCTCTTTTTTTTGGCAAGGAAGTATTAATCTTTCTACAGTTTCTTATTATTATGCTATTTGCCTACCATACCATCATACTCAGCAAATACTTTGGGATTGATTCATTAATATGTGCTTAGTGACTAACAGAAATAGCAGAACTTTGTGGGGATTGTTGCTACTTCGGTATTTTTCCTCTCTAATGTTATCTAGCTCATTCATCAATCTATCAATAACTTGGGACTCATAAAAAAGCTGGTTCAAGAGCTAAGACAAAACTCTCAAGAAATAAATTTTGTTGACATGGAATCAAATTATTTCATTGAGTAATAAAATGAGGAGGTTTCACTTTTTTTTCCTGAAGTTTATCTGACAGTCTTCTAATCCACCAATATAACAATCAACAGAACTGGTCAGGAGAGAGCTCATGGATGGACTCAGATGTATAGGGATAAGAAGTGAAAGAGAGGAAAGATAACTAAGGTCAATATAAGAGTGATTTTATCTTATTTAAAAAAAGTTGTCAGGAAAGATGGGGTTAGAGAGGAATCATAGAATTTTAGCTCTAGATCTAGAAAGGTACCTTAAAATTTAGGATAGTCAAAGGCTCATAGATTGAGAGTTCAATGGGATCTTGTTATTGAGTTGTCCAATTTTCTCTGACTTCCATTTTGCAGAAGTGGAAACTGAGATTCCCAGATTTGAAATGACTTACTCAGGGTCACATAAGTAATGAGGTAACAGAGCAGTAATTGTCTTTTTAAAGATAAAGTAAAGCAATAAAACTAATGATAGTTGACATTTATAGCTTTGAAGTTTGTTAAAAAAAAATTTACATAGATTATCTAATTTGAGTCTCAGAGCTACCACAGGGGCTATTATCCCTATTTTAGAGATGAGAAGAATGAAGCTCAGATGTTCAGCATCTTGTTCCTAGTCAGGTATCACATGTCAAAGGTGAGTTTCAAAACCAAATCCAGCTAAGTCTAGCCCTCTACCTTCTGTGATAGACAAATAGACTTGCTGTTTAGGATGAGTGAAATAATGATAATTTATCAGGCATGTAGAAGAATCTAGAATTGGAAAATGATTAACTGTTATTAGAAAACTATGATCAATGAAGAGGTTTTTTTTTTAGGTTTTTGCAAGGCAAATGGGGTTAAGTGGCTTGCCCAGAGCTACATAGCTAGGTAATTATTAAGTGTCTGAGGCCAGATTTGAACTCAGGTATTCCTGATTCCAGGGCTGGTGCTCTATCCACTGCACCACCTAGTCGCCCCCCAATGAGGAGGTATTAAGGGAGTGCAAATGCTTTTTTTTACATAGAGGGTACTGAAAGAACTAGTTTATTAAAAGAACTAGATTGCTGAGCTGCTGTTTGAGGAGTTATTAAACACTGCAGAGTTGAGATGAGCAATTGTTATAATGATTTTGAAAACAAGGAAGAAGGTAGATTATTGTGAATTTGACATCAATTCCTGGTTCCATAATAATTTGGATTGTGCTGACCACTCACCCACAAATGATTGTGCTGACAAAGGAATGTGGATTAATTCTAAACAACACATTCTGGACTCACCTTATCTCTTTTCTGAAATGTTTCTAAAGTCATAGGGCAAGAGAATACTTTAGACCCATTGTGACTGGATGTCAGCAAGGCACTTGACAGTCACAGATCCTTATTGACAGTAAGGAGAGTCATAGGCTAGATAACAGCACAGTTAGGGCCACTTGGAACTTGTTGAAATACTTAACCCAGAGAGAGGAGATGAATGACCAAATGACTATCTGAATGCCACCCTGAAGGAATATACCTGGTGGAGTGTCTTTGGGTTTATTCTTGTCCACATTTTCATTTCAGTAACTTGAAAAAGTAGTTATGGATAGAGAGGCAAAGATGATACAGAGGAAAGAGTATGTTACATCACAACCTGAGAATCAACTACCCAGCAAAACTGAACATTCTTTTCCAGGGCAAGAGGTGGACATTCAGTGAAATAGGGGAATTTCACACTTTCCTTTTAAAACGACCAAAGCTGAACAGAAAATATGATCTTCAAGTACAGGACTCAGGTGAAGCATAGAGAGGATGGATGGGAAGGACAGACTTTGAGGAACTTAATGATGTTTTTTCTGCATGGGAAGATGATACTGATAACTCATGTGAACTTTCTCATTTTTTAGGGTAGTTAGAAGGAGCATATGTAGATAAGGCACAGGAGGGAGCTGAATATAATTGTATAATATAGCATAAAGGTGGAGTCAATGGACAAGAAAGGAAGAAAAGGGAAATGAGAGGTAGAATGGGCTAAGATAGGTCACATAAAAAAGGTGAAAAAAAGTTTTTGCAATGGAGTGGAAAGGGGGAAGGTGAGGGGGAATGAGTGAGTCTTCATTCTCACTGGAAATGGCTCAGAGGGGAAACAACATACACACTTAATAAAGTACAGAAATCTATCTTGCCCTAGAGGAAAAAAAAAAGAGGAAGGAGATGAAATAAAGGAGACAGGGAGAGGGGACGGGGTTTATAGGTGCTAGAGGAGAGGGTAGTCAAATATAACTTATTATTTTTGCAGGACATTGGCGTTGGGTGACTTGTCTGGGGTCATTTGGCTGGGTGATTGTTGGGTGTCTGGGGCCAGATTTGGTCTCAGGGACTCCTGGCTCCAATACCAGTGTTCTGTCCATGGCACCACTTGGCTCCCTGACAACACACTTTTAAGGAGGGGGAAAAAGTGAAAGGAGAGAGAGAGAATGGAATAAATGAGCGGGGGGCATGGAATTGATGGAGGGAAATACAGTTAGCAATAGCAACTGTGGGGAAAAATATTGAAGTAACTTCTCTGACAGATTTATGATAAAGAATATGATCTATCCCAGAGACAGAGCTGATGTTAAATGGACACAGAGTGGAGTACAATTTTTTTCTCTCACTTTATTTTTCATAAAGTGTATCTTTCTTTGTGGGGGGGAGGGGGATTATGTTTACTTTTACAACAAGACTATTTTAGTAATGTGTAAATAAATATATAGGGGGAAAAAAGGTATTGATTCTGAATCAGGAGGCCTGATTTCTGATCCTTTCTCTGATCTCTTTGCTCTGGAACTCAGGTCTCCCTTCTTTAAAAATAACATTTGGTTGGACTAAAGGACATCTACTTACATCTATCTCTGAATCTTGATACTGGGTTCAAGTCCTATCTCTGACACATGCTACCTGTTTGATTATTGAACAAGTCACTGAATCTCTCTCTTAGTCTGTAGGTACAGGCAGTTTGTTGATCTGCAGTGGGAGAGGGAATTTTCTCACTCAGAATTCCCTATTCAAATAAAATCAAGAATTAAACAACAACAAAAAAAAAAAACCTAAGATGAAGCCTGATGGCCTGCTAAGTAAAATTGTAGGTGACACAAAGCTTAGTGAATTAAGTGATTAAATACATTGGAAGATAGAACTGGGATGCCAAAATACCTTGAGAGTCAGAATAGGAGTTGGTAAATGACAGTCCTCGACCTGTTTTTGTACTAAGAATAGCTTTGTATTTTTATTGAAAGTTTTGTTTTATTTTAAAATGTAAAAAACATTCCTAGCTCTAGAAACAGACCTGAACTTTGGTCCTCTGGCTGTGATTTGATGACCCTTGATCTAGAAGAGGAATATATTTTAAAAGATAAATAATATTCAGGCTAAGCATCAAGTGCTGCACTTGAATTTTGAAAAATCAGATATCCAAAGTAAAAGTGAAGAACATAGAAATAGGTAATGGTTAATGTAATTAAAAGACTTAGGAGTTTTAGTAGACAATTAACATTTATGACATACCTGTTCTGTGCTAAATGCTGATAATGCACAGAGAGGCAAAAAGCAGTCCCTTCCTTCCAGGACTTTATGTGAAAGCTAGAGAAGTGTCTTTAGCTTCCAATACATTCACAGAAATATAATGACTCTAATGAAGTAAACTGATAGTCCTGTTATACCGCTCCCCTCTGCAGACAACACTGCAAGCGTTATGTTCTTTTCTGGGTGAGATATTTTATAGAAGACATTGACAAGCTGGAGGGAGTCCAGAGAAGGGTGGTTGAAAGGAACTTGAAACCATGCCACATCAACCTGTGGTAGAGGAATTGGAAATGGGGAGTCCAAAGTAGAAAGGACTATGGGAAGTCAGGATTGCAGTCTTAAAACATTTTAAGGATTGGGAAAGAGGGCATGGTTCCTCCTTACCTTCGATTCATGCCTCTGGAAACCAGGAGAGATGGTGCTTAACATAAGGCAATAATGTCCCAGCAGTTGGAACAGACCTGAAATAGAATGGTTTCCTCTGAATGCAGTGAATTTAAATCATTCAAATTTAAATCTTCAAAGTCTTTAATGAGAGGCTGGCTTTTCCTGCTTCAAAAATGGGCTCGACTAACTTCTGAGGTTCTCTTCTACCTTCTAAATTGGTGATATGCTTGTGTTTCTATGGCTAATAGCTTTCTTTCAGCCCTTTTCTAAAAATGATCTCATCCTGGTTCAATTAGGAGATGTAATTGAGTATAACCCAATTACCAGGCTTTAAAATATTGTTGTAGTTAATTTCCAGAAATGAATATTGACTTTAAATTCATTTGTGGGAATTGATTATGCAGAAGCAATGCCAAGTGGCTTTTATTTGACTCTTGGAAGAAGCATTAGTTAATAGCGCTCATATTAGCTAGCTGATTAGAAAAAATTTGTGCTATGTTGTTGAAACAGTTTTTTTTTCCACATTTTACAAGATTTTTCTTATTCTGTGTCTTTATTGTAGATTTGAGCCTGGACTTGGGAAAAGTCATTATTTATTTAAAAGACACTGAGCATAATTTTGTATCAGGTGAAAATAGGATTGTTCTGGGGCGGCTAGGTGGTGCAGTGGATAAAGCACAGGCCTTGGAGTCAGGAGTACTTGGGTTCAAATCTGGTCTCAGACACTTAATAATTACCTAGCTGTGTGTCTTTGGGCAAGCCACTTAACCCCATTTGCCTTGCAAAAACCTAAAAAAAACCCATAGGATTTTTCCATCACTTGGACTAGAGCTGTTCCTTACAAATTATTTCATATAACAATTATCTTAACTATACATAATCTTCTTAAAAGTAAATATTGTAAACTCAGAATCCTTCTAGTTAAATTTGATTAAAAGTGATTCAATATATTGACTTTTTTTCATAGCATTTAGTGCATTCCCCACTCACCGCTACCTCTTGTCTTATTATGTTGTGACACTTTTGTACCTAGGAGATTGAATTACTTAAAGATGTGATTTTTTTTCTTCTGAGTCTAACACAATTAATAACACAAATTGATATTTCCTAAGCAGTTCTTGAATTAAACTTAAAATTTTGGGGAAAAATTCTATATCTGTGTTTCTGTCATATTTCACTTTAGTTGGACCTAAACCTTAAAGAGTCTGTATTTTTTTAGCACATAAATTGGTTCTGGTATTTAGTTAGACACATGTCAGTATCTTCCTAGAAATGAAGTGGACTGGGAATGAACTAGTTACTCATAATCTTTATTCAGGTGATGAGAAAACATTGTTAGATTCAATCACTTATTCTGATCCCCAGGTATTCTCTTGCAAATGATTTGGTTTTTTCTCTTTTTCTAAACTATGAAGTTACCCATGGTGTCCCCCCCAACCTATTCATTATTAGATATGACCCGATTTTCCTTTACTAAAAGATCCCATGAACCATCATTCTGATTCCTTTACTGTAATCTTGCCACTAATTTCAGTTTGGTTATTTTTGCTTGATGGTTTACTTTTCATATTCTTGATACTGAACTATCCTGAAGTAAGATTAGCCAAAATATACAGTAGAAGCTTCACAGAAAGGTTTGAATATCATCTCCTTGCACAATTAGTTGCATTCTAATTATAGTCTTTTGATACCTGTAGGATCACACCAAAACAGAGCTAGATGAATGGAAGATAGTTAGAGTGAGTGAAGATTTTCGAGTGATTGCTTTGGGTTTACCAGTACCCAGGTATTCTGGAAATCCTTTAGACCCTCCTCTTCGCTCTCGATTTCAAGCAAGAGATATATACTATCTACCCTTTAAGGTTAGTTTTTATATTTTCACCACTGAATCTAATGTTTTAATTACATTATTTATATCTTTTTTTGCTGTCTTTTTTGGGGGAGGGGAGATGATCCCTAAGTAGTTATAGGAATTAGTAGTAGTAGTAGTGGTAGTGGTGATGGTGCTGATGGTGGTGGTGGTTGTAGTAATAATAGAAGAATTAGGTTGGATACATTCTTTAGACTAAAACAGGAGAAATTACAGTGGTATTAAATGTTGAAAGATATGGGTGGGGGACAGAGATAAGAGTGAAGCTTGGTGTTTTTTATTTTAGAACTAACATCATTGTACATTGGGAAGACCTTTTGATATAAATGGCTTAATATAGTGTCTCCTCATTTAGGAGGGTAGAAATGCTATATTTGACCTATACCTGAATAATTGATTTGATGAGTGTTCTTCATATTCTATTTTAGGACCAACTTAAATTGTTATACTCAATTGGCCCCAATGTTTCTGCGGAGAGGTAAGTGGTTCAAGCTATATTATGTTAGGCCAGGTTGAATCAACCATAAATTTTCAGACATATCCTTAAATTAGAATTATTCTCTCTGAGGACTTGAATAAATTCAATAAAAAACTGATCTTGAAATGTATGCTGGATCATATAGAAGATGACAAGGAGAGAAGCAGAAGAATAATGGATTATATTGTAAAAGATTTTAAAGGCCAAATGCTCCTCAGGTTAACAGGGAACCACTGGAGTTTATTGAATGAGAGGGAGATATGTTTAGACCAAGATTTTTCAGTATATTAATTTGGTAGCTGGGTGTAGGAGGGACTGAGATAGGGAGAGACTTCAGAGAGACACAGCAGAAATCCTGTCAAGAAGTGTTGGTGATTGGGGCGGACAGTGGATAGAGCACAGGCCCTGGAGTCAGGAGGACCTGAGTTCAAATCTGGTCTCAGACACTTAATAACTGCCTGGTTGTGTGACCTTGGGCAAGTCACTTAACCCTCTCACCTTACAACCCCCTCCCCCCAAAAAAGAAGCGGTGATTGTGGCAGAAGAAAGGGATCACAAGAATGTTATACAGGTAGGATTGACAGTATTTGCTACTTTGAGTGAGGAGTCAAATATGGTACCTAAAAGTTGTAAGTATAGGTCACTAGGAAGATGATGATGCCCTCAATATTAAGGAAAAAAATTGAGAAAAGGAAAAGATTTTGAGGTAAGGTATCAGCGAAAGGTTAGGACTGGATAAAAATTAGATTTTAGAATCATCTTCATAGAGATGATCATCGAATATATAGGTGTTGATGAGATCACCAAGTGAGAGTATATAGAGGGACAAGAGAATAGAGCCCAGAATGGAGCTTTGGGGGGTGCTTCTGGTTAGTGGGCATGACCTTGACAAAGATCCAGCAAAGGAGACTGAGAAAGAATAGTTAGATCCAAAGGAGGAAAAACAGGAGAGAGTAGTAATGTCATGAAACCTAAAGTGAAAACAATATCAGGAAAAAAGAGCATGACCAACGGTATCATTAAATTTGGTTGTTTGGGAAAGAGCAGTTTCAGTTCAGTTATGAAGTTGGGAAGCCAGACTGCAGAATCCAATGAGAAAAGTGTAAGTATAGGCACCAATTTTAGATGACTTTTTCCAGGAATTTAGCCTTGAAAGAGAGGAGAGATATAGTACAATAGAAGTAGAGATTAATGGATTGATTTTTTTTGTTGTTGTTAGTACGGGGAGACATGGGCATGTTTGTAAGTGTCAGAGAAGAAATCAGGAGATAAAAAGAGATTGAAAATTAGTAAGAAAATAAATAGGATAGTAAATAAAAAAAATAAAGTGGGTCTATACCTTGAAGAGATGATAAAAAAGGGTTAAAAACATCATTTGTACGAAAATATTCATAGCAGCCCTGTTTGTGGTGGCAAAGAATTGGCAATCAAGTAAAAGTCCTTCAATTGGGGAATGGCTTAACAAACTGTGATGTATGTATGTCATGGAACACTATTGTTCTATTAGAAACCAGAAGGGACGGGAATTCAGGGAAGCCTGGAAGGATTTGCATGAACTGATGCTGAGTGAGATGAGCAGAACCAGAAAAACACTGTACACCCCAACAGCAACATGGGGGTGATGATCAACCTTGATGGACTTGCTCGTTCCATTAGTGGAACAATCAGGGACAATTTTAGGCTGTCTGCAGTGGAGAATACCATCTGTATTCAGATAAAGAACCGTGGAGTTTGAACAAAGTTCAAGGACTATTCCCTTTAATTTAGGGGGAAAATAAAACCTATCTTATTGTCTGATCTTGTTATCTCTTATACTTTGTTTCTTCCTTAAGGATATGATTTCTCTCTCATCACACTCTGGATCAATGTACAACATAGAAACAATGTAAAGACTGACAGATTGCTTTTTGTGGGGGGGAGGGAAGTAAGATTGGGGGGGAAAATTGTAAAACTCAAAATAAACAAAATCTTTAACTACAACAAAAAGAGAGAACATAAAAAAAGAAAATAAAGTGGATAGAGAGGTAAATGTGTTAGGGAATACAGGATTTACAGGACTGAATGAATCAAGAGCCTGTGTAGAAATGTTTACCTTGGTAAGAAAAAAAGGTTATCTCCTAATGTGAGATGGGAATGAAGGTAGAGTTAATGAGGGAAAAAAAAATCTGAGTGTCATTAAATGAGAAGAGGTGAGAAGAAATAATCTTGTTGAATGAATTGCTGCTTTAATATTTTTGGGGAGGTGAGAGAGAGTTTGACATTTGAAGAGAGATTTTAAAAAAGTGTAAAAGGCCAGTAGTTGGGAGAGAGGAATGGTAGAGAATTGATTAAGGAACTATAAAAGGATGCCTTGCTGCAGTTTGAATTTGTTTAACAAATTTTTAGTGGATCCAGGCCTCATGGTTTCATGATTTCTCAAGCTTTGTTCAGGAGCATATGACTAGGAGTAAAGACAATAGGTGGTAGGAATTTCCATGATCAGCAATAGAATAAGGGTGATGATTTGAGTATAAAGGTTAGTGTAGAATTGAATGGATTTGCAAAAAGGTCAAGACTGGAAGGGGAGGTAGGAAAGTGTAGCCAGTGCAGGGAGAGAATTGGTGATACCTTGGAATAGAACTGATGGATGGAGAAATTAGGTCATTATGGATACAAAAAAAACAGGATTTGGGAATCATAAGACATAGGGATAAAAGATTATGATCAAGTAAAGAAATTGCAGAATTCATGAAAATGAAAAGGGAATTCTTGTGAATAACTGTATGACCATCTATACAGTTAAGTTGGAGTGGTAAAATAGGTAATGGGAAATAAATAAAAGAATTAGGAAGTTGGAATATTTGAGAGAATATCATGATATATTCTGAAATTCTCTTAGATAAATGCAGGATTTGAGGTGGAGAGAGACTCATTTAGGCACTGAAGTCTTTGAAGAGAGAAAAAAATGTCTTGAGGGCTTAGTAGATAGCAGCTACAAGAAGACTCTTGATAAAGTGATAAAAATTGAGTGAACTTCAAAGGAGAAGAGATTTCTGAGTGATGAAAGTGGTAGTGGGATAAATATTCTGCCTCTGTAACCATGAAAGTTCAACCAGCATTGGAACGGGTGGGCAAGGATGCAGTATCATCAGCAGATATCTAGGTCTTAATGAGAGCCAGAAGATTCAAGACAAAGATTTAAGATGAAAGCTTATTCTAAAACAGACAGGGTAAATCTGAAAAATTGAAGTATAACATTGAGGTAGCAGTAAGCAAGTAACCAGTGGGAGATGAGGAGCAGTGCTTGTACAATGGCACCCCAGAATGGATCACTGGGATAGGGAGGATATCATGATCTTGAAGCATGATAATAGCTGAACTTGTTAATTATTTCTTGCTTAAAGTGCAATAAAATTAAATTTATATTATACTTTTTTTTAATCCTTAAGAGTTTCTCAGGTATTGTCATTTGCTACTACACTCTGCTCTCAAGAATCTTCTACACTTGGACTTCCTGATTTTCCTTTAGATAGTTTGCCAGCTGCAGTTCAAATCCTGGTATGTACATAGAAGCAATGACCATCAAACAGGGCAAAAACATTGTGACTTTTCACAGAACAAATTTTATATAATTTATGTTTTTATTTAATTATATTTTGAGACTGACTTTAAAATGGTTATCAGAAAAAAATGGTTTCAAAGTATAATTCTTTGGAGAGAAGGGATTTTATTTTTGTTTTCTAGATTTCTTGAATTATATTACAATGTCTAAATTCTTTATTGAGATTAGGTTATATATTATTAATAGCACTAATAATACCATTAATGTTTGCAAAACATTACATTCATGTGATTCTTATAATGTTTTGCAGATTGTAAAGAAAAATAAAACAAAAATATGTTTTTTAATTGTTATTATCCAGGAACTAACTGTTTTTAAAGTCTTTTCTAGCTCCAAATTTTCTGATTCTTTTATGAATGGGTATAGGGAAAGAAAGATACTTGGCATTTTCTTCCACCAGATCAGAGTTATAGAAGAAGTTTGGTTTATTGGGGAAAAAATGTATTTTAATCCCATTTCTAATACTCTGATCATGGCCAAATCACTTAACCCTTGTAAACTTGTTTCCTCATTTTTTACAAAGGGGATATCATTTGTAATATTTGCCTGACAAATTGTAATGAAATTCATATGTAAAGTGTTCAGCCCAAAAGCCCTAGATGATTGTGATTTATCTTTTCAAATGCAAATAAGCTACAAATTAGTTTATGGACACTAAGAAACATTTGATTTGGTGAAGCAAAATACCAACATAAGACCTCATCTACATATACTAAAATCTCCCTGCATATCCTAAAATTAAACAATATTGCTTGAATATTGTACTATGATAAATAATGTTACATGATATCCTTTTGATTATTATTAAATGAGGCATAAAACAGGGAGATGCTTGCTACAGATTGTCACTGACATGGAGAATATCCATCTTAGAAGTCAAATGGAAGGGGAATTTTCTATAAATGGTGAGATATTCTAGCTATTCCATATTTGTGAATGATCTTTGAAGATTTGGAGAGCTTCCTAGAAAGAATTATAATTACTCAAAAGAATTTAGCTAGGTAGTGAGAGAGGAAAATGACAGTGAATGAAGAATGAAATTTTTTGACAACTCATAGATTTTTGTCATTTAATACCTATATTTTGGACATACTCTATAGGGGCACAAAGAATTGGGCCCAGAAATGAATAGAAGGTGATAAATATGCTGTATTTCATTAAGGAAATATAGCAGTGTTTTAAGTATCAAAGCTTCTGTCTGAAACACAGGCTAATCCTTTTTCACCAATAGTCTTCTGGTGATGCTTATTTATTGAGAATCATGGAGTGCTAGGATGTCAGGAATTAATGTTCGATAATTGAAAGGTCTGTAGTAGGGCCTGGATGTGCAGTAGCAAAGTAATGAAAACTTTTTTTTTTTTTTTAAGAAAAGAGGTATAAGAGATAGCATTTGGAAGATATATGGCTGGGGAAAGGAGGTAACCTGGTGGTGTGACAGAAATTTATGGAGATCCTAACTCTATTCTTAGATATTCAGTATCAAAAGAATTAGAAGGATTCTTGCATACTGAAACAGAGGATGGAATACTGAACCTGCAGTCAGGAAGTCCTTAGTTCAAATGTGGCATAAGTCATTTACTATCTGGGTCATCATGGACTCTGTTTTTGCCTTAGCTTCCATATTAGTAAAAAAAAGAATAATGATACGGTCTAGTGTATTTGTAAAATCCAATTTTTATGGAATGCTTTGCAAACCTCAAAGTGCTATTTAAATTCTAAATTTATTAGTATTACTTTTATTGTAGTTGTAATTATTCTTATTATCCATAATTTTAATTATTATTATCATCCCTTGAGGTCAACTTATAGGAGGACACAGACAGGAGTCAGGCAGAATCAGAAAGGATCTATCAGTTGTAATTTGTATATTGATGACTCAAAACTCCATTAAAATATTGAAGAAACTATTTGAAATGAGAGAAATTCATTAATAAAATTCATATTTTTGTTCCCTTAAATGAGAACGTTTTTCAGTTGCCAAAAGACTTTATATGATGATTTGTTATTACATTCTTTTTAAATAATGAATATCATGTTTTATGTGGTTTTTTCATATTTTTTATTCTGATTAGGATTCCTTTCCTGCAATGTCAGTCCAGCATTTAATCCAGTGGCTTTACCCGTACACAATTTTACTAGGACAAGAAGGCAAGATGGCAGTGGAAGATGTCTTAAAAGTAAGGACTTGATGTGATATTATTTGAGCTCTATGGAAGTGTAACTATAGCTCTTTTGCCATTGGGTGGCTTAGAGCAGAGCTCAGCACATCTTTCTTGGGGTTTTATCATATGTGAAAAAGTTTCTAATGGAAGATTAGCAAATGAAAAATAAGGATCAGAATGATATATCAGAAAGATTCCGTGAGCTTGAACAGGAAGCAGAACAAAGAGAATACGGGCACAGAAGAGGGAAATTTCTGACTGAAACAAATAAGTGGAAATCATAGAACCAGATCATAGGATAATAGATTAGGAGTCTAAAGAGACCTTAGAAGCCTTGGAAGATAGCTGGATGGTACAATGGACATAGTCCTAGGCCAAGAGTCAGGAAGACCTGAGTTTAAATCCTACCTCAGATTCTTGTCTGTGGGGTGTGACCATGGGCACTAAGCCACTTAACATATTTGCTTTGGTTTCCTCAAGTGTGAAATGGGGATAGTAATGGCATCTATTTCCCAGAGTTGTTATTGGGATCAACTGAGATAGCTATATCTCTTAAGAGAAAATCAGGAACTTATTTAGACTAAATATGTGAAAAGATAATTGTCTCTATGGAACCTAGAATGTTATATTTATTAAGTATTTTATCTTCCTTAAATTAACTAGTTCACACTTGAAATTTATAGTATTTCTTCAATTGAAGCATAATAGATTTTATTCTAGCCCCTTATTTTAACTTCGTGTATGTCTCTCTCTCTCTCTGTTTCAAGTATGTTTCTTGTAAACAGTATAATGTTGGATTCTAGTTTCTATTCCATTCTTCTATGTTTCTTTATTTTGAATTTTTAAAAAATTTATTTAAGGCAATGGGATTAAGTAATTTACCCAAGATCATAGAGTTAGGCAATTATTCAGTGTCTAAAGCTAAATTTGAACTCAAATGGAGAGTCAGGAGGCTCCTTTCTTAGCTATACAATATCAAAAGAATTAGAAGAATTCTTCAGGCCTTCCTGACCCCAGGGGCAGTGCTCTATCCATCGCATTACCTAGCTGCCCCCATATTTGTTTCTTTTTTCTGGGCGAATTCTTCCCCTTTGCATAGTGTATTTTCTTCCTTTCTTTTTTTCTTCTGTTTATTCTTCTATGTGTTTTATTGTCTTTCCTCGAAAGTTTATTTTACTTCTGACCACTGCCTCCCTTAATCTGCCCTCCTTTTAATCATGCTTATCCTTTTTTGTTATCCCCTTCCCCTTCTAATTCCATGTTGGGTAATATAGATACTCATACTTGTGTGTTTGTGTTCATGTTTGTTCTTTCCTGTTTGAATTAATTCAGATGAGAATGAGGTTCAAACATTGCCTGCTACTCCCCCCTCCTTTTTTCTTCTATTGTATAAGTTGTTCTTTGTGCACCTCTTTTAGGTATGATAATTTTCCCCATTCTTCTCTCCCTTTTCCCTTCTCCCAGTAGATCCCTCTCTCTTACCTGTCCATGTTTTTTGAGATGATCCCAACATAGTCAACTCATTTCCATGCTCTCTCCTTACATAGAATACTTCTAATTTGCCTAATAATGATAAAGATATCATCTTCTAATATAGGAATGTAAACAGTTTAACTTTGAGTCTCTTGTTTTTCTCTTTCATTTTTACCTTTTTTATGTTTCTTTTGAGTCTTGTTTTTGAAAGTCAAGTTTTTCTATTCATCATTTCTATTTATTTTCTTTTCATCAAGAATGTTTTAAAGTTTTCTATTACAATAAATATCCATTTTTTTTCTCCTGAAGGGATTATATACAGTTTCACTGGATAGGTTTTTCTTGGTTATAATCCTAGCTCTTTTGTCTTTCAGAATATCATATTCTAAGCTTTCCTCTTCTTTAATGTGATAGCTACTAAATCTTGTGTGACTATATTTTTACATTATTTGAGTGGTTTCTTTCTGTTTGAAATATTCTCTCTTTAACTTGGGATCTCTTTTGATTTAAATTTTACCCTATAGTTGGATATTGGAATCGTTTTCCTTTAAAAATTTTAAAATATAATATCTAGAGTTTTGGCTTTCAGATAACTCAATAATTCCTTGATTTCCTTTTCTCCATCTATTTTCCAGGTAAGTTGTTTTTCCAATGAGATAGTTTACATTTTCTTTGTTTTTTTTAATTTTTTAATCTTGTTTTATTCTTTCTTGATGGCTTATGAAATCATTAACTTCCCAATTGTAATTTTTAAGAAATAATTTTTCTTCATTGAACTTTTGTACCTCATACCTCTTTTTTCCATTTGGCCAATTCAGGTTTTATATTGTATTATTTTGATGCCTGTTATACCAAGCAGTTAAATGTATTTTTATAATTATCTTTCCTTGCTCTCATTTTTTGCCTAATTTTTCCTTTATCACCTTTTTTGTAAAAATTATTTTAACCCTTTCAGGAATTTTTATTGGGCTTGTTGGTAATTCATTTTTCTTTGAGGCTTTGCTTATAACTTTTTTACTGTTATCTTCTGAATTTATATCTTGTTTTTCCCTGTCATCATAATAGATTTTTTATGGTTGGGTTCTTTTTTGTTGTTTTTGTTTGCTTATTTTTTCTATTTCTTGAATTTGAACTCTTTGTTAAAGTTGACTTCATTCTGGTGATGAATGTAGCGTGGGACTGTCCCAAACTTTAGACTTTTTCACATGACCGTTTTCAGAGCTAGTTCTGCAAGTTTTCAGTGCATTCCCCAGGTAATGTGATCTGGGGAGAGATGTTGGCACTGCTTTCTTGCTCTGCAAGTAGATTCTTACCAAGGAAAGCCTGATCTCTTGCAGCCAAGTGATGCTGTTCCTTAGGGCCCCTGATCCCTTGTGACTGCAGGAACTCCTCTCTGCACATAAACTGTCCCAGAAGTATGTATAGCAATTGCCAAACAGCATCCAGCCCAATGCCTAGTGCTAATACAGGTAATCTTTTCCCCCTCGGTTGCTGGATCTCTTTTCCTTCTCTGTCTTGGCTGCTCCTAAAATTGCTATTTCCACTGTCATCATCATATTCAAGGCCCAAAGCTGGTGTTACCTTTAAGTGTGCTCTGGGCCATTCCTCACCTCTCTCTCTATCATTGACCTCTGGGGCTGGAAAAATCTCTTATCTTGACCTTTTTTTTGGCTATGCTGCTCCCTAATTTGATTTGAGACATTGTTTAAAAGTTGTTTGGAGGAGAATGTTGAGAGTTTGATTAATTCCTTTATTCCACAATTCTGGCTCTGCCTCCAGAAGTAAAAATATACATTATTTCTGACAAAATAATTATATGGTTGTGGCCATCTAGTTTAAGTTCTTTATTGTACAGATTTGGGAGCTCACTTATATGAGCGAATATGGTTAAAGGCTATATGTATGGTTTCATTGATACAGGGAACCTCCAAGGTAGGGAATCTCCCCCCCACCAATGCAGGTTAGCGTCTTCTCTGTAATTTATAATCTTATTCGGTGGATTTTCTCAATTTCTATTTTGCCCTCTGCTTCTATTGATATCAGGGTAGTTTTCCTGTAGTAATTCTTTGAAAATGATGTCAAGGTTCTTTTCCTGTTCATGACTTTCAGGTATTTAAATAATTTTTAGATTATCTTTCCTAAATCTGTTTTCCATATCAGTTATTTTTTCAATGAGATGTTTCACATTTTCTTCTAATTTTTCATTCTTTTGGTGTTGAAGTATTGTGTCCTGATTTCTCTTAAAATCAGCATCCTCCCTCAGTTCCATTCTTTGTCTGAAGGATTTATTTTCCTCAGAGAGCTTTCTTATCTCTTTTTCCATTTGGCCAATTCTGTTTATTAAAGCATTCTTCTCCTCAATAACTTTTTGAACTGCTTTATCCATTTGACCTATGCTGGTTTTTAACATGTTATTTTCTTCAGCATTTTTTTGGATCTCCTTGACTAAGCTGCTGACTTCTTTTTCATGATTTTTTCTGCATCTCTCTCATTTCTTTTCCCAATTTTTCTTCTACCTCCCTCACTTGATTTTCAAAGTCTTTTTTGAGCTCTGTCATAGCCTGAACCCAATTTCTGTTTTTCTTGGAGTCTTTAGATGCAAGAGCTTGTGTTTCCTCATCTTCAGACTGAGTGTTTTGATCCTTCTTGGGATCACAGGCAAAGTATTTCTCAATGGTGTTCCTCTTTTTTCTCTGCTTACTCATTTCTCCAACCTGTGCCTTGTTTTGGGGTGCTTCCTGAGCTTTTGAGTATTAGTGGGGCACCCCCCCCCCCCAAGGATCTCTGTTTGTGAGGCTCTGTCTTCCCTCCTGGTCTGT
Organism: Macrotis lagotis; assembly: GCF_037893015.1. NCBI lineage: Eukaryota > Metazoa > Chordata > Mammalia > Peramelemorphia > Peramelidae > Macrotis > Macrotis lagotis. The sequence continues at coordinate 95,464,888 of NC_133663.1, forward strand.
GAATGACCACGAGCAGCCCCCTCTGCCATGGGGCCGAGGTAGGGGGGGCCCCTACTGTTCTATGGGGGTCCTAGACTGCGATTAGGATCTGAATGTGGTCAGAGCCCCAGAGTCCTGTTCCATGGACAGAGGATAGACATTGGCAGTCTCTCTCCACTCCCCTACCTAGACTCAGCACTCATGCCCTGGGGGCTCCTGCTTACTGGCTACTGCTTCTGGTTCCTGGATCTGGGCTACCACGGCCACACTGCTTGCTGAGTGCCCTGAGAGCTGGGCTTCATGCGCTCACTCTGGCAGAGGTTTCCCCCTGCTGATCCCCCAAGCTGTGCCCGGTGCTCCCCAGGGCATAGGTCAGGAAACTGCCCTCGCTGCTGTGAGCCGCAGCTCCGAAAGCCCTGGGGTTGCCTCTGGGAAGCTGAAGTTCCTTCACTCTGGCGGGCTACCCCTACAACCCTGGGGAGTGGAGCCTTTCCACTCTTTCCCAGGTTACCTTGGGTTGGAGAACTGCCTCACTGGGTCCCTCTGTGGGTTCTGTCTCTCAAAAATTTAGTTAGAGTCCTTAGTTTATAAGTTTTGAGAGAGAGCACCTAAGAGATGATCCTCCCCTGTCGCCATCTTGGCTTCACTCCCCAATTTATAATCTTAGAGCATTGCCATGAACATTAAGAAATTAAACGATTTGTTGGGATCCCACAGCCAGAATGAGATTTGAATTCAAGTATTCTATTCTAGGCTCTTGTGTTCACCAATCCATGATACCTTTAGGCCATCCATATCATAGGAATCATCTTCACATGTCTAATTATCTTGAGGTCTCAAATTCAGAATTAGAGGAGTCGATAATTTAGGAAATTTTACTATATAATAATGTATGAAAGAGGCAGCTAGGTAGCACAGTGGATAGATCACTGGCCTTTTAGTCACGAGGACCTGAGTCTTAACCCCATTTGGCTTGGAGAAAAAAAACCCTGAAAAAAAAAGAGGAACCTGAGTTCAAATTAGGCCTCAGACACTTAATAATTGCCTAGCTGTGTGACCTTGGGCAAGTCACTTAACTCCATTTGCAATAATGATAGTAATAATAATAATGATGATGATGATGATGATATTTGCAAACAGCAATTTATATGCATTTTGTAACCTATCAGTCATTTTTTGATGGAAGATAAGTATGCTGTAATTCAGTTTTCATAAATATTAAGGACCCATTCAAATTACCAAGCCAATAATATCTTTATTCACTAATTAGGAAGAGTATATTTTTATGCTGAAAATGTAGGGGATTAAAATTCACATCTTTCTCTGAACAAGCTATATAAAAGTGACTGGAATTGAGCCATATGGCATGGTAAAATATATGTAATTCCTCAGCTTGCTACTACTGTATAGTGATAATCTGCTGAAGTTTTTATGTAAGTTTTAATTTAAAAAGTTGTTAAAGGAAATGTTCTCCTTTCTTTTACTTGTCCTTGTGAGTAGTATTTTTATACTATGGATAAAGGTTAGTGCTTGTTTATAGCATCATATAACCTTAAAGTTCACTAGTTCTACTCTGCACTGTTGCAAAAATGTTAGATGTACATAAGAAATTTCAGCCAGGGGGCACCTAGGTGGTGCAGTGGATAGAGCACTGGTCCTGGAGTCAGGAGTACCTGAGTTCAAATATGACCTCAGACACTTACCTAGCTGTGTGGCCTTGGGCAAGCTGCTTAACCCCATTGCCTTGCAAAAACAAAATAAAAAAAAAAACAAGCAAAAAGAAATTTCAGCCAGAAATAACAAACAACTTTTATTGCATTCCAGGCACTGAGGATTCAAATGGAACTTATGTTGTGATTTTCTTCTAATTTTGCAGCGCTTTGAGCTACAGGATTCAAGAAACTCTTCCCTTCCTAGTAGGATTGTAAAAGTAGAAATCATTCCTGGAAACAAAGCTGCTGTGACTCTTCAGTTGGGGAACAAAGAAGCAACCATCAAGGTGGTGATTCTCATCTTCTTAGTGTTTTAAGATTAATTCCCTTTGCTAAATAATAGTCTTTTTTTTTTTTTTTTTTTACTTCATACAAGGCCTTTCTGGATAGTTACTTTTAAGAAAGCATATCATAGGTGATTTTTTCTTTTCTTTATTTTTTTAGGTTTTTTTTTTTTTTGAAAGGCAATGGATTAAGTGATTTGTCCATGGTCACACAACTAGGTAATTATTAAGTGTCTGAGGTCACATTTGAATTCAGGTCCTCCTGACTCCAGGGCTTGTGCTCTATTCACTGCACCTAGCTGCCATTCACAAGTGATTTTTTTATGAAAGAAAAATCTAAAAAAGAGAATGTGAAGACTGAATCCCTCCAAAGACAAAATTTACTGTGTTGTTATCATGCAGTGTTGTTGCATTCCCATTATCTTTTTTTATTATTTGTAAATTTTTTAGTTAGTTCCTAGTAAAGGCAAGATGAGATTAATTTGTATTCCCTTTTTAATGGATTTTAGAGGCAAAATATCATCTTAAAATATGTAATTTTAAGCAGTTTTTCCCATGTTTTTCTCTAAAAAGGAAAATATTTAACAGCTCTCTAAAAAGTCACCAGTTTTATTATTAAAAGATGGAAAAAATCTATAATAGTGGCATCTATAATTTTTAGATTATATGCCTTAATTTTATGGATAGCTAAAGTAGGGACTTAGAAAATGAGAAATACATCTTTGTATGTATAAAAGACAAAAACAGAAGAAAATATTTGCTTCAGGGAAATTAGCTAATAAAATGTTTGTTTGGTATGCTTTTTGATGGATCTTATTTAAAAACTTGTCTCACTAAGCCCCTTAGTACATGGTTTAGATTTAGTGGACTAGAGAGGTTTTAGATTAAATTCCTTAAATAATGTATATTTTAAGAAAAGCTTGTTGGGGTACAAAAAGGAATAAGCTGAAAATAGAATAGACTTATGTATTATCACATTTACTTCTGTTTCATTATAGGTGCCAGCTGGGAGCAGGTATCAACATTCTGGATCAAACCATTTCATAAAGACTTTAAGCCATAAGCAGCTATTGGCAGAAATGATGCAGTCTCATATGGTTAAAGACATGTGTTTAATTGGAGGAAAAGTAAGAAGGACTGCATAAGTGCATTATTTGTTTCCTTTGTATTGTGCAATTGTAAATTCCTTCAACGAATGTTTTCTTTTCTAGGGTTGTGGAAAAACAGTCATTGCCAAGGAGTTTGCTGATACTTTAGGATATGACATAGAACCTATCATGCTTTATCAGGTAAAGTATTGTTCATTTGTATGTGTGTTCGTTGTAAAAATACATGTATAGGGCTGTTAAATCATCAAAGAATAACCAAATGAGAGTATGATAATTGTTTATAATTTTGACTATTGTCCTGAGTTGCCTGTGGATTACAAAATACCAGCTTTGGTCTATTATTCTAGCATGCATTGCTTCTTCAATAAAATGTTGCAATTGTTAAGAGTATTGTGGAAAACCAAGTAGAGTGGATGGTTCTAGCAAAGAATGAAACTATCAGGGCAGCTAGGTGGCGCAGTGGATAGAGCAACGGCCCTGGAGTCAGGAGTACCTGGGTTCAGATCCAGCTTCAGACATTTAATTATTACCTAGCTATGTGGCCTTGGGCAATCCACTTAACCCCATTGCCTTGTAAAAACCTAAAAAAAAAGAAAAAAAAAGAATGAAACTATCTTGGTTTATGGTTATTATAGTGATTCAGGGGATGAATTATACAGGTATATTAATGTGTCATGAATGTATTGCAGTAAAAAAAGCACTAACAGTTGGTATTCTAGTATATTATAATCTTTAAATATGTTTTTATTCCTGAAATCCACCTCTACCTCCTAAGCATGTTGAATGATTATGTGTTAGGTCTTGACTGATTAATATTATACTCTTTCTCTCTTCTCTTGTTTCATATACATCAATTAAGTAGATTTAGATGATATCCATGTGCTCTTTAGGAGGCAGTTTTACTGCACTAGTTTTGTCTTTGCTTAGCTTTTCATTTGGCACCAATGATTTCTATGATCTTGTCCATATTATTTATACTTGGTGGGACACATATTTGATATTTATTGAAATAAATTTAAACTAATTACTGCTCTGGCCTTGGTTCTAATTGCATTTTGAATGTTTCATTAAGTTATATTTTAAGGGAGTTTAAGGGAGTCAAGAAACACTTGTTGAATTAACGTGAATTGAGAAGAAATTAGACAAAGTAATATACCAGTAACTTTGATGCTACAGAATTAACTCTCTTTTATAAAAATACATTTTCAAACTCTCCGTTGCTATTTCTTTTTTCTCTTTATAATTGTTAGCACAAGCCCCCCCCCGCCAACTCAAGAATAATAAAGTGAGAGAAAAAAAGTGTATTTCAATTTTTATTCACATACCATTAGCTCTCTCTTTGGAATGGATCACATTCATTATCATAAGTCCATCAGAGAAGTTACTTCAATATTTTTTCTCACAGTTGCTATTGCTAGCTATATTACCCTTTATCCTATTCCTCCCCACCCAATTTATTCTGCTGTCTCCTTCCTTTCACTTCATCCTTCCTCAAAACTGTGTTGTACCTGACTACCCTATCCTGTGATCTTCCTTCTCTTCTATAACCTACAACTCCCCTCCCCCTGTCCCCTTTGTCCCATCTCTTTCCTCTCCTTTTTTCCGCTAGGGTAAGATAGATTTCCGTACACTATTGAGTATGTATGTTATTTCCTCTCTGAGTCATTTCCAATGAGAATGAAGGTTTACTCATTCCCCCTCACCTTCGCCCCTTCCACTCTATTGCAAAAGCTTTTCTTGCCTCTTTTCTGTGAAATATCTTAGCCCATTCTACCTCTCCTTTCCTTTTCTCCCAGTATATTCCTTTCTAATCCATTAACTCTATATTTAAAATATATTATACCTTCATGTTTGCCTCCCTCTTGTACTTTGTCTATATATACTCCTTCTAACTGCCCAAATAAATGAGAAGGTTTATATAAATTATCAGTATCATCTTCCCATGAAGTAATAGAAGCTGTTCTGCATCATTAAATCTCTCATCATTTGCCCTTCCCATTTACCATTTCTTTGCTTCACTTGAATTCTGTACTTTAAGATCAAACTTTCTGTTAACTCTGGTCATTTCAACAGGAAATTTTGTCTCCTATTTCACTGAATATCCATCTTTTCTCTTGAAAGAGTATGTTCAGTTTTGCTGGGTAGTTGATTCTTGGTTGTTACCCAAATTCTTTTGCTTCCTGAAATATCATATTCCAAGTCCTATAAGCCCTTAATGTAGATATTGCTTAATCTTGTGTAATCCTGACTGTAGTTCCATGATATTTGAATTTTTTTTACTGGTTACTTGTAATATTTTCTCCTTGACTTGGAAGTTCTGCAATCTGGCTATAAGATTCCTGGGAGTTTTTATTTTTGGGTCTCTTTCAGGGGTGATAAGTGGATTCCCTCAATTTCTATTTTATCTTCTGCTTCAAGGATATCAGGGAAATTTTCCTGGAGATTTTCTTGAAAAATCAAGTCTAAGGTCTTTTCCTAGTCATGACTCTCTGGGAGCCCAATATAATTTTTATATTTAATATTTATTTATTCTCATTTTGTACAAATAATTTTTATACATTAACAAAATATTCTTGTTTAAGAGTAAACAAAATACCCCTCCCCCCAAAAAATATAGACTCACTTGAGCAATAAAGGAAAGGGGAGAGAAAAAAATTAAAATTAAAAAAAATAATAGTAATAATTGTAGGTATGGTCAGGTGGCGCAATAGATGGAGCACCAGCCCTGGAGCCATGAGCACCTGAGCCCACATCCAGCCCCATACACCCAACAATCACCCAGCCGTGTGACACGCAAGCCACCCCACTGCCCTGCAAAAACCAAAAGAAGAAAAAAAAGATGCAAAATAAAATAGTAATAGTAATAGTAGGGGCGGCTGGGTGGCAGACAGAGCATTGGCCCTTGAGCCAGGAGCACCTGGGTCCAAATCTGGCCACAGACACCCAACCATCACCCTGCTATGTGGCCCCAGGCAGGCCACCCAGCCCCATTTGCCCTGCCCCCCCAAATAATAATAATAATAAAAAATGTGCTTCAGTCTTTGTTCCAACACCAACAACTCTGTCGCAGGTGGGTCACATTCTTTTTGATAAGTCCATCACAAAAGTTACTTCCATATTTTCCCACTGTTGCCTTTGTTGATCGAAATTCCTTCCTTTTGTATTTCTCCACTACCATGTACTATATTTTCTCTCTCCTTTCACTCTGACTCTGCTGTAGGGTAGCTGACTGGTGCAGCAGACAGATCCCTGGCCCTGGGTCCAAGAGGCCCTGAACCCCCATACCACCCCTTAGGTCCAGTATCCACCTGGCCCTATGGTCCCGGACAGGCCTTCCAATCCTAGCCCCTTGCAAGAAGTAAAAAAAGAAAATGTGTTATATCTGACCACTCTCCCCTCCATGGTCCATCCTTTCCTCCATCACTCACAGTCCCCCCCTTCCCCCTGTCCCTCTTCTTACTCCAGATGTCTATACCCCATTGAGTATATATGCTGTTTCCTCTCCTAGCCACCTCTGATGAGAGTGAAGATTCCCTCATTCCTCCCTTCCATATCATTGCAATAGCTCATTGTAATAAAGAAAAATCTTATTATATGAAATATCTTAGCCTATTCCTCCTCTCCTTTTTCTTTCTCCTATTACATTTCCCTTTAATCTATTGACTCCATTTTTACACCACAATATATCTTCAAATTCAGCTTTCTCCTGTGCTTCATCTATAAAAGCTCCTTCTATCTGTTCTATTAACTGAGAAGGTTCATATGAGTATTATCATTGTCATTTTCCTATACAGGAATACATGCAGTTCATCATCATCATTAAGTCCCTCATATTTTCCCCTTCTCCTCCAATCTCTGTGCTTCACCTGAGTCCTGTATTTGAAGATCAAACCTTCTGTTCAGCTCTGGCCATTCCAACAGGAACATTTGAAATTCCCCTGGTTCATTGAAAGTCCATCTTTTTCCCTGGAAGAAGACATTCATTTTTGCTGGGTAGTTTATTCTCAGTTGCATTCCAAGCTCTTTTGCCTTCTGGTATATTATATTCCAAGCCCTACGAGCTTTTAATGTAGTTGCTGCTAAGTCCTGTGTGATCCTGACTGCAGCTCCACGATATTTGAACTGTGTCCTTCTGGCTGCTTGTAATATTTTCTCTTTGACTTGGGAGTTCTGGAACTTGGCTATAATATTCCTAGGGGTTGTTTTTTTTGGGGGATCTCTTTCTTAGGGGGGATTGGTGGATTCTCTCCATTTCTATTTTGCCCTCTGCTTCAGGATATCAGGGCAATTTTCCTGTAGTAATTCTTTGAAAATGATGTCAAGGTTCTTTTCCTGATCATGACTTTCAGGTATTCCAATAATTTTCAGATTATCTTTCCTAAGTCTGTTTTCCATATCAGTTGTTTTTTCAATGAGATGTTACACATTTTCTTCTAATTTTTCATTTTTTTGGTTTTGAAGTGTTGTGTCCTGATTTCTCGTAAATTCGTCAATCTCCCTGTTTTCTATCCTTTGTTTGAAGGATTTATTTTCCTCAGAGAGTTTTCTTATCTCTTTTTCAATCTGGCCAATTTTGCTTTTTGAAGCATTCTTCTCCTCAATAACTTTTTGAACTGTTTTATCCATTTGACCTAAGCTGGTTTTTAACATGTTATTTTCTTCAGCATTTTTTTGGATCTCCTTGACTAGGCTGCTGACTTCATTTTCATGTTTTTCCTGCATCTCTCTCATTTCTTTTCCTCATTTTTCTTCTAACTCCTTCATTTGATTTTCAAAGTCTTTTTTGAGCTATATCATAGCCTGAGCTCAATTTCTGTTTTTCTTGTAGTCTTTAGATGAAGGAACTTGTGCTTCCTCATCTTCAGACAGAGTGTTTTGATCCTTCTTGGGCTCATATGCAAAATATTTCTCAATGGTGTTCCTTTTGTTTCTCTGCTTGCTCATTTTCCCAGCCTAAGACTGGTTTTGGGGTGCTTTCTTAGCTTTTGGGACACTCCCACAAGGATCTCAATGTGTGAGGCTCTGTCCTCCCTCCTGGTCTGTGAATGACCATAAGCGCCCCTCTCTGCCACGGGGCTGAATGTGGTCAGAGCTCCAGAGTCCTGCTCCAGGGGCAGAAGACAGAGCTCTTCAGTCTCTCTCTTCCCTCCCATCCCTCAGCTTAATGGGCTCATGTCCTGAGGGCTCCTGCTTACCTGCTCCGCCTGCTTTTGTTCCTGGATCTGGGCTGCAGTGAATACCAGGCTGTTCACTGTGTGCCCTGAGGGCTGGGCTTCATGTGCTCACTCTGGCAGAGGTACCTCCCCCACCTGCTATTCCCCCAGTTTGTGCCTGGTGCTCCCTGGGGTGTAGCTCAGAAAACTCCCCCCTGCTGTGAGCTGAGGCTCCCTGTGCTCCTGGGGCTGCCTCCGGGAGGCTGAAGTTCTTTCGTGCTGCCACCCCTCTGGCAGGCTGATCCTCCAACCCCGGGGAGCAGAGCCTTTCTGCTCTTTTCCAGGTTACTTTGAGTAGGAGAACTGCCTCACTGGCTCCCTCTGTGAGTTCTGTCTCTCGAAAATTTAGTTAGAGTCTTTAGTTACGAAGATTTATGAGAGAGCCCCAAAGACATGATTAGCTCTTGTCGCCATCTTGGCTCTGCCCTCCCAATATAATTTTTAAATTATCTCTCCTGGGTCTATTTTTCCAGGTCAGTTGTTTTTCCAATGAGATATTTTACATTTTTCTACTAATTTTTCATTCTTTTGGTTTTGTTTTATTGTTTCTAGTTTCTCACAAAGTCATCAACTTCCCTTAGCTCCATTTTACATTTGAAGGAATAATTTTCTTCATTGAGCTTTTTTAATCTCTTCTTTCTATCTGGTCAATTCTTCTGTTTAAGCAATTCTTCTCCTTATTGACCTTTAAACTGCTTTTTCCCACTTGACCTAAACTGGTTTTTAAGATGTTATTTCCTTCAGTATTTTTTGGTATCTCTTTCACCAAGCTGCTGAATTGGTTTTCATGATTTTCCTGTATCAGTCTCATTTTACTTCCCAATTTTTCCTCTACCTCTCTTACTTGATTTTTCAAAATCTTTTTTGACTCTTCCAAAACCTGAGACCAGTGAATATTTTTCTTGGAGTCTTGATACAGAAACTTTGACTTTGTCATCTTCTGAGTTTGTATTTTGATCCTCCTTGGCACCAAGGTAATTGTCCATTGTCAGATTCTTTTTCTTCTGTTTGTTTGCTCATTTTCCCAGCCTATGACTTGATTTTAACTCTTTGTTAAGGTGGGGATGTTTCCAGGAAGATGGAGGATGCACTTTCCCAAGCTTTTAAAGGATTTTGTAGCTCTTTTCAGGATCACCCCTAGGGACCTCAATTCCTTCAAGGGCTTATAAGAGGCTCTGACCTGTACTGCGGTCTGTAGATGACCACAAACACTCCCCTCTGTCCTGGAACTGTGAGGAGAGTCCCTGCTCCACTATGACAGTATGGGGGCCCAGATTGCAACCTGGCTTGAGTATGGGTAAAGCAACAGAGTCTTGCCCCAGGGATAGCGGAGAGACTTCTGCAGTCTACCCCGACCCCCTTACCATCCTTGAACTGAGCAATCTGGAAGCAACTGCTGGTTGGTTCTGCAGACTTGCTTCTGGTTCCCAGGATCTGGGCTCTGCATTCACTCTGATGCCAGAGTTTTCCCATTGTCCTTCCAAGTTGTCCTTGGCAATCCCTGGACTGAGAGAGAGGTCTGGAAACCACCTCTGCTGCCATGTACCCAGGTACTCAGGTGCCCCAGGGACTTTGCCTGGATGGTTATGCTATGGTCCTTTCCAACTCTGATGGAACAGATCCCCTCAGATCTTCCAATTTGTCTTGGGCTGGAAAATTGTTTCACTCAGTCTTTCTGTGGGTTTTGCCACATTGGAATTCGGTTAGAGTCACAATGTTAAGGCATTTGGAGTGGTCTGGGGGAGAGCTTATAGGATTTCCTGCCTTCACTCCTCCATCTTGACTCTGCCCCTGTGACCACATTTCTTACTTTGTAGTACATTAACTTTTTCAGTACACCAAGTTGCCAATTAGAAAAGGCTTTGGGCTGGGGTAAGGGGATTTATTGATATATTGAATGCTAGAAGGCATAATTACTTTTTTTGAATGGTGTCCTGAGAAAATACAGAGTTGAGTTTTTTTTAATTTCAGAGACAAATTTATCAAATAAATTTTAGAACATTTTTGCATGTTAAGGAAAAAATATTTTTCTTAAATCCTAAAGTAAGCAGTAAAGATAAATACAGTGCTTCAAATTGAAGAACATGGTAGTGGGGGGAGCAAAAAGTTATAACCTTACAGAGAAGCAATTCTTAGAAAATTTTTCTTTTTTTTTAAAATTTTGATCTTGAGTAGTGGCAAATAAGTATTTATCAAATGAGATAATGTTTGCAAAGCATTTATTATAGTCTTTACTTGTTTTACATTTATTTATTTGCATTCTCATTTGTGGATTATTTATGTACATGTCTTATAATTCTTATGTTAGATCCTTTAAGAGCAGGATCAATATCTTATTTAGATTTTTATCATTTCAGCTGCCTTAATCAGGGTATAGCATTTTCTCTTGCATATCATAGGTATCTACAAAAGTTTATTTATTGCAGATATTTTGCAAAAACTAAAAACACATCACTGCCTACCATGAAAGGTGCTAAGAGCTGTAACCTATACTTCATTCCTTCAAGGAGAAAAAGGCCAAATTAATAGAATCAAAAGATTATTTTGTTTTGATAGTATTAAGATTTCCATAAATATGCACGGAGGTCTGACTTCTAAATAATATGTAAGTAGGAGTAAACTTTGATTTTCCTAATATATTTGCTTGGAGATTTTCTGTTATTTGTGCATTAATAAAGCTACCCTTAATCTGTGGTTTTTACTGATGTGAACACTCAGCTATTTTTAGACCTGACTATTTTTAGCATTGGGTTTTATGTGATAAAGGCATAGCCTGAATATCTAAATTTATAGCAGTGCATCAAATATGTTTTATAATGGGCCATAAAACAGTTTTAAAGTATTTTGGCAGAATTGTTAGGTCAAATTATTTTACTTAGCTTGTTAGCATTTTTTTCAGGTTTTGAAGTTAATGATTTAATGGTATTTGAGAAAAGATCTATTTCCTTTTTAACCCAATTAGGTTATATTTACAGACCTCATTTTTTACATCTACCCAAAAATATTGCTGATTTGGGAGACTTCCTTGGTATTTAAACATTGGAATGACTTAAAAATTAAGTAGAATTCAAAAGAAACTATTTTTTATATTTTATTTATTTTTCCAACTACATGCAATGGTAGTTTTTTAACAATTGTTATTCTGCAAGATTTTGAATTTCACATTTTTCTCTTTCTCTTCCCTTCTCCCTCCCCCTGACAGAAAGTAATCTAATATCAGCTATACATGTATAACTATTACAAATATAGATCCATAATAATCACAACATAAACATTTAAGAAAGAATTATTTTACCAGTCTTTTGGTTAAAATAGTCACTGTATGAAGTACATTGCAATCTCAGGGTCATCTTTGAATTCTAAGCCAAACTTTCCTTCCTATATCTAGATTGATGCCAACTCCTTCTATTTCTTCCTACACAGTCTCTGAAATCTACCCCCCTTGCTATTTTTTTCCCTATGATGGAAGCTTTGTCCCCTTTTTTTTTCCTCTTTGTCACTAACTTTTTGTTAGACATCTCCTAAGACACTGAAACTATCCTTTTTAGAGGCTTCTTTGTCTCTTTTTACTTTACTTTTACAGTGTGTGAACCTCCGAGTCTAAATCTTCTGTTCTCTTGTTTACCAATGGCACTATATCCTGGCTTATATTTTTTTTTGGCAAGGAAATGGGGTTAAGTGACTTCTCCAAGGTCACAAAGCTAGGTAATTAGTAAGTGTCTGAGGCAGATTTTGAACTCAGGTCCTCCTGACTCATTGCGCCACCTAGCTTCCCTGCTATTCTTACTTTTGACTTCTTTTTTTTGTGACTTGTATAATCTCCAAATGTCTTTTAAGAAGTTACTTCATCCCCTTTATATATATTTTCTCTATGGTATTTACTTCTAATAATTGCCCTGGAAAGAATCAGAACCTTCCCACCTACTAGACCTTTACCCCCCATTGAAGTGGATGTTATTCTGACTACAGTTTTTGAGTGTAGTTTCAAATTGTTTAAAATTTAAGAGTGATTATGTTTGAAGATTTTAAAGACTGTACTAAGTGTACAAATAAATAAAACACAGTCACTTCTCTCAAGGAGATTACAATCTAATGGAATAAGACATAAAAAAAAAAAGCTGTAAAGGGATAGAAGGAAGAGGGAACTGGTGGAAAAGGACCTCTGGTGCCATGTGGAATCCTTCCAAGTAGGGTAGCTGGTGGGAAATGAAGAGCTGACTGGTCTATAAGACGTTTTGGAATGAGACTTTCAGAGGTGTTCTTTGATTGCCCTTTAGCCCAAATAAATTAAAGATACTTTTGACTTTAAAAAATTCTTTCATAATTTCATATTGTATTAGACAAACACTATTTTTGTCCTTTTTGCCTTTTATTAAATGAATGATGAAGCTCCTTGAGGTTAAAATATTAAAGTGAAAATATGGTGTGGAACAGTTATTTCATTTCATTAAGCACATGAAGCTGCATATATTAAGTAGATCACAAGAAATCATAACTTTGTTACAATGATTGGGATATATAATAGCATTACTTTCTATTAGGAAAAATAACACATATATATCAGGAAATTAAATATAAAATATGTACAGACTAAATGCAAAGTTATTTCAGGAGCTGCTTACAGGCAACTAGGGAGGTCAAATAATTTTCCTGAAGGAGGTAGCATATGAGCTGAGCTTTGAATAAAACTAGGAATTCTGTGAATTAAATAAGAGGGTCAAGGATGGGAGATACAGAGCAGGGATGGATAAATGGAATGTTTTTGATAGGAAACTGGAAGCCAGTAGGTTTGTTTGGAACATAGACTACTATAGAAAGAGAATAGTATAATCCTGTAAATGCAGACTGCCCTGTTGTGAAGAACTTAAAAAATCAGATATGTCTGTAATTGATCCTAGAAGCAAGAGAGAATCACTGAAATTTATTGTTTAAGGGAACGACATCATCAGATTTGTGTTTTAGGAATATCTCTTAGGCACTTGTGGAAGGCCAGGAGAGTGAGTAGGAGGCTATTAAAGTAGCCCAGGTGCATTAAACTAACCATCCACTCCCTTCTCTCCTGCCTATGTACTGTTGAATAGAGCTGGAGAAAATTACACAATGTACTGACTTAGAGCCCCTGAAAATTTATGTCACACAATCTCAACTGAGCTTTTGCTGCAGCCAAGGCACAACCCCTAATCAATTTGCCACCACAGAGGCTATTCCAAATATTTTCACCCTCCTTTGAGTTTCTTATGGTATCCTCAGCTGAGGACAATGCCTCATGCTTCATCTAAAATATTGATACCATTTCCTAAGCTCTCTCTCTCTCCTTTCTTCTACATCTCACATAACTCAGATGTTTTTCCTCACTATATCCTCTTTTACACCTGTCTCACATAAAGTCAGATGGTAGAGGGTTTCAAACTTTGTGAGAAGAGATAAACTGTTGAAGAAGATGTTATGTAAAATAGTCATGGGTTGCATGGAGGGGGGTTTATTCATGGCATGAGAAGGACCAGAATCTCAGGGACAGCTCAGGTTGGGAATCTGTGAGCTTTTCAGCTTTCCCAAAGTAGCCTCATCCAGGGAAAAATCTGATCACTGGTTCCTTGGTTTGAGCAAGTTCCTGATCAGAGTTTGGTTCTGAGCAATAAGTAGATGCCTCTATTGATGCCTCTATTATCTAGTCATCCCTGGATCTGTGACCTGGAACTGGGTATTGGGTGACAAAGTTTCTATTTATAACCTGTTCTTGTCCTTTGTACTGATTTGGATCTGCTCTGCTAGATCTGAAACCCCTTTCTGCAATTACCCAAAGTACTTCACGACCTCTCCTTGCAGTTAAATGCCTCACTCTTGATCAGACCTTATCCAGAGTGTGCACAGATATTTCTGGCTGTCTTCCTATGCTAATATTGATAGCAAAAATGACTTGCTGAGATTTTTATAAAAATTTCCATAGGATTAGTTCTGATGTTTTTCCTAGATTTTTTGGGGAAAGATGTTTAGGGGTGGGATTGGGAATGTGGAAGGAGGAAGTTGTCTATATAACTTTCTTGCTGCTTAGCCATCTTGTCTCTATCCTTGATAATAACTTCTAAACTATTTCCCCTGCCTCTAGTCTCTCCCCACTTCAATCCCTCCTCTACCCTCCAAGGGAATTTTCTAAAGTCTACATTGGGGTTTTGTAGACACCTTCATCCAGAACCCATAGTTTCTCTCAGTCCATCATATATTTCTGCTACTATCTCTGCCCCATCTCCTAACCCAGCCATCCATGTCCATGGTCCCACTTATTGTGTACTTCAGCATTACTGTTGTTCAGTTGAGTTAACTTTTGAACTATATGCAGATTTTAAAGAACATATAATTTTATGCTCATTTAGGCTTGGTAATTTTTTGTATTAATATTTTAAAGTCATTATGCCTTTAAATGACTTATTTCTGTCTATGACTCTGCTATTACTCTATAGATTATAAAAGTCTCATTTGAGGAGGTTGTCCTATGGAAATTAAGCTTGAGATTTATGATTAGTAAGTTTTGTTCTTTAAAAATCACTCTTGTAATTTAATTTAATGTTTAAATCTTTCAAGTAATATTCCAAATCATAAGAAGTAAAGTCAAATTTATATTCTAAGTCAATTTTAAGTAAAGGCCTTTGCAAAGATTCTTGGGTGATGGATATTATCTTTCATGCTATCTTGACAAATTTAGTCATCATGAGGAATTTATTTATTAGATTTCCCAGGACACAATAGGAAGCCTTTGGGTACATGTATAAAAGTAATCATTCCAATTAAATTCTCGGGCCCAAAGAGAAAAAAATAGTAATGAGACAAAAATCCTTCCAAATAAGGAATTTCTACCAGAAAGATTATTTTTCACCATCACTGGTGGTCCACAAACTTAGGTTTAGATGAACCAGAAGAAGGAAGGATTCTAGTTGGGGACTTTGCATGAAACAATTCCAAACTTAAGGGACACACTGTAATTAAATCCTGGGTATTTTGGCAATATATCTGTTTATTATGCTTTCCAACATGTTTTAAATATTTTGATAAATAATTTCTTACTGCTTCTATTCAATGGAAGTCAGACTCAGAAAAAGTCAGTGAGGGAAGTGGGGGAAAGAAAAGCATTGGATTTGAAGTCAGGAGACCTGTGTTTGAATTCTGATTCTATTGTGGTTCACCATATTTATGACTACTGGTCTGTCACTCATTCTGGGCCATAGTTGTTTCATTTCTTTTATGGAAATAATACTTAGAAGTGATATGGTGGATAGAGAGCTAATGTTAGGTTAGATTCAAGTCCTATTTCTGACACATAATGAATGTGATTGCCACCAGGCAAATCATTTAATGTCTTAGTATCAAACAACTAAGACTAAAAACTAAATGACAGGTACCTACCTGTAAAAGTAGAGGAAGTTCTTTACTCAGGACTCTCTACACCAGTGAAATCACAAATATCAGAAATTGGGGAGGTACTGAAGATAGGTCCCTACTTCCCTCATATACTATTGTGGGGAAAGCATTTGATCAGCTTGATAAAATAATAAGAATTCTTGCACCATGTAGTGTTTTTTGGGTTTTGTTTTTTTTTTAGGTTTTTGCAAGGCAAATGGGGTTAAGTGGCTTGCCCAAGGCCACACAGCTAGGTAATTACTAAGTGACTGAGACTGGATTTAAAGCCAAGTACTCCTGACTCCAGGGCCAGTGCTTTATCTACTATGCCACCTAGCTGCCCCCATGTAGTGTTTTCTTATGAATAATTAGAACTTACTCAAGTTTGTAAACCAATTGGTGATGGAACTATATAATCATGAAGACTTGTGTCTAAAGGCAGCTAGGTGGTGCAGTAGATAGAACACCAACCCTGGAGTCAGGAGGACCTGAGTTCAGTTATCTAGCTGTGTGACCTTGGGCAAGTTACTTAACCCCATTGCCTTGCAAAAGCCAAAAAAAAAAAAGATGTGTCTAAATTGATTGAACTGAAAAATAAAATACTCAGAAAAATATTTACTTCTTGTTTAAGAGGGTTAATTTTGAAGAGTCCAAATATTTATTCAATCCTAGCTCTGTCCCAGACCTGCACTGTATATCCTAGAGAGGTTCAACTGAATGGCATCTTACCCTCTTCCTTTTCTCTAAAACTACTCCTCTCAACTTCTTTGGTTTTATTGAAAGTACTGCTACCTTCTTGGTCATCTAGGCCCCAAATCTTGGAGTTACTCTTCATTCTTCCTTCTTCCCACCCCTACCCACCATGATCCATCAGTTGCCTAATAACATCAGTATAGCTTGTATTTGTCCCCTCCTGTTCATTATGCCCTATCTATCCCTACACTAATTCAGATTCTCATTACTGCTCACTTGAACTATCAAAATAGCTTCCTAACTAGTTTTCCTGCTGTTAACTTCTGTCTGCCTCATTTCATTCTTCACAGCAGTCAAAATAATAGTTTTTCTGTGGAAGTCTGACTGACTCCAGCTTACCTTTTTACCCACAGTTCACATTATTCCTCTTTATATTCTAATCAAACTGTATTATTTCCAGATTTAGTTTTATAAGGAAAAACTTCCAAACAAGTCTAGTAAATCAGAAATGGAAAGGGAGATATTGTGTTTTCCCTCTTCGGAAGCTTTAAAACAGAGGTTGGAAAAACTATTAGCCAGGTTTGTTTTAGAGAGGTGCCTATTCAAGTATTCTGTCACTTCTGCTTCTGAGATTTTGAGATTCTGTGATCCAGTGATGACTACCTCTTTCTTCCAAGTTGGTCATCCACATTTTTCTGTTGAAATCATTGTCTTTCAAGGACTGAGTTAGCTGTTGCATGTTCTGTGATGTCTTCCCTTATTCCCCCTCAACTCAAAGAGTTCTCTCTTCTTAATTTTTAAAACTATCTGGTCTGTCCCTAGCAAGTTGTAAATGAGGGGTTCTTCTCAGGACGGCACTGTTACTATATTCTAAGTACAAAGTGAACTATTTTCCCCTGCTTGTAGAAACATAAAATTAATATTTCCTATTTTACTCAACGAGACTGGCCGAAAACAATGACCCTCCTGACCCACTGTTGCCTTGCTTCCTAGTATAGTAAAGAATAGCCCAGGAACTTGACTGTGCTGTTCAGATCAGGAATACCCAGCAGGAACAGACCTGTTGACCAGCCATAACTGCTCTCACAGACTGCTTCATTTCTGTGAGTTTACCATGACTCCATAAGAAAAACTGCTTATCTAACATGCTGGTCATGCCTAGACATAAGGGATTTTTTATTCCCATGGAAATTTGGATTTTAGCATTGTAATTTGGTGAAATGACAAATGAACCACATTTTCAAGACTTAAAATTATTTCAGAAATAACTGTGTGCATATAGAAATATTTAATCATGGAAGTGCCACTTTGCACAGAGAAGGTCATCAGTTGTGTCCTTAGCAGTTGGATATTCCTGGCAATAAACAACTGCTTGTGAGTAATTTTGATATTTTAGAATTTTGGAATTGGGAAATAAATTCATTTAACTACCTAAAAATTAGGATATAAAGAATTCTGAATCCTGGATCCATCTTGGAATACTAGCACCTCTGAGTTGAATGAAGGCTCATATTCCACCTATGCCCCATGTTGTTAAGCAAAATGTACTGAATTTCCAGTCAGAAGACTGTGTCATTGAACCCCTCTTCTACAACTTGCTAGTAATATGACCTTGGGAAAGTCAGATCATCTCTCTCTCTTCATTCTAGTTTTCTAATTTTTGAAGGTGAGATTCAGAAATGTGCCTTGTCCAATGTTGCAGAGCTAGTTTGGCTGGGCCACTGATTCAGTCTGCTCACCCCCAGAACACTGATGTGGCTCTTCCTAATTTGTGTCCAGCAGTCAGTCAGTGGCTCAGTTCTGGGAATGCAGAGAAAGGCCCACTCCTCAAGGACCTTACTTTGTAATGAGAAATATAGCATGAAAATACCTAGGTAAAGACAAGATATAGTATTTGAAAGATAATCTCAGAGCAGTATTAACAGCTAGAAGGATTGGGAAAGGTCTGTGCAGAAGATGGGGTTTCAGATGAGACTTAAGGAAATCCAGGAGGGATTGATAAGGGGAACACAGCACTTTAGTCATGAGAAAATTCATACCAAAAGCTTGAAGTCAGAGGAGATCATAGAAGACCTTGGAATTTATTGGAGAGGAGATGGCATGATCAGACTAGTGCTTTAGGAAAATTACTTTGACAGCTGAGTAGATGCTGGATTGGAGTGGGGAGTACCTTGGGGCAGGTTGAAAGAATCTTGAAATAGTCCAGGAGAGAGTTGATGAGGGCCTGAACGAGGTCATGGCTGTGTGAGTGGAGAGAAAGGAATATCTAGAAGAGATGCTGACAGTCAAAGATTATTTATAAATTCCTGCTATTTACTAGGCACTATGCCAAGTGCTAGAGATGCAGTAAAAGGCAAAAAACTTGATTGCTACCCTCAAGGTGCTCATGTTCTAATGGTGAAAACAGCATGGAAATAATCATGTACTAGAAGATTTAAATAGTGTAAAAGCCAAGGTAATCTTTGAGTAAAGGTGAAGCTGAGGGACACTGGAAGGTGGAAATTTGAAAGTAGAAATTATAAGATTAGGCAGGAAATCAGATATGTGGAGTGAGTGTGAATGAGTGAGCAGTTTAAGGTAACTGAGATTTTGTAGGTCTATATGACCAGGAAAATATTAATGCCTTCAGCGATAATAGAGATGTTGGGAAGAGAAAAAGAAGATTTGTGGAGGGAAGATAATGTAATATGTTTTGAGGATGTTGAGTTTGAGATGCCTAAAGGATTTGAACTAAGAATAGTTATTTCTAGATGATTACACCCTTTAAGAATTTTTGGAGGAACTGCAAGAGAGGAGGTTGTGAAAATATAAGTTCATTAGAAATAGATTTTATTAGGTAGCATATTTGAAGCTGGAGAAAAAGAGAACTGAAAATCCGAGTGTGTTTTGGGTCTTACTTATTTGTGTGTAGGCTTCTACTTGTGTGATATGATGTAATCTGTGGAAAAGCCTCTGTCCCAAACTATCTTCCCCTATTCAATTTCTACCAGAACTCTGCCAGTCAAATATCTTTGAGTTAATTTATTATCCCTTGTTAGAATGATAATATGCCTGCAGAGGGTAACAAAATTAAGTTATTATCTGCTGTTGACATTTTAGTAGAGCTAATTGGATCTTTTGCCTTAAGACAGCTAACTGTAAGCAGATTTCCACAAAGAAGAGAGTCTAGAGAAGAGGACTATCTAGAGAAAGCAAAGTAGGGGAGACGTTGTACAGTGTGGTATACCAGTGGATTGATTCTGTGTTGGATAGTGTATATACCATGGCATTGATTATCAACAGTGTCTAGACCATAGGAGAAAATTAGCTTCCAAGATGACATAATTCACCTCTGTCTTTATTTTTTGCCTGAATCTAGTTCTGTGCTAGGTTAGTCTTTAACAAATTCAACAAAGATTTACTAGATACTTCTTTGTGCAGTGTTCTCTGCTAGATGCAGAATGGATACAGAGTTAAGGTAAGATAGTTAAGCCCTCCTGCAAACTATTGTCTAATATGAAGAAGTCCTATTAGATGTCCATGTCCTATTAGATGTTCTAATGGGGAGATGAAAAATAAACACAGATAATAATAATAATGGGCTATGTTATATAAAAGGCTTTATGGTGGTACACAGTGCTATGTTAGATTCATGGGGCACAATAGGAGTCTAATAAATGTTTGTTGATTAATTTCCAACAATGAGAACAAGGGAAACTATTATATATCCTGGGATACTTGCCCTTGTCTGCCTTTCTAATAAATCAATGTTATCCTAATGTTTTAATAATAAATCTGATAATATAGAACTCTTGCTTGTTTGTAAACTGCTATGAAAAGGAGAAAAATGTTAATTATTTATGTTCCAGTGTTAGTATGACAGAAAATTTAGACTTCCCCTTTTCTCAAGCTATCTCAATCTCTTTTCCCCAAAATCTCCTTGCCTTGATCTATGTACTCTTTAATTATTCATAACCTTTGCATCTATTCTGGCATTGAATGCAGTGGAAAAATGAGTTCAATTTGGAATGTTAGCTTTATAACCAATTTTTAGGAACCTGACTATTCTGTATATTTATTGTGTGTGTAAAATCAGTATTATTGCTATGAATGGGAGTTCTTTTATCCAGTTTTAATGCCCCTTTCCATGTAAAGTTACCTGACCACTCTAGCCTGAATCAATGTCATCTTTTTCTCTTAGCTCTTCTAGTATGTAGTGAGTGGAGAAATAGTGAAATACAATTTCTTCTTGTCTTAAAGTGGTGATGACTATGAGTGTAGAATGGCTTATGTATATTACAAGAGCTAGGTTTTGTCTGTGTCATTTCACTTTGATTAAATGTTTTTCTTTGTAGCCAGGAAAGATTCAGTGTGTATGCATGGGGAGATTAGATAAGGAAGAGGTGGGGTTAAAACCAAAATTCCAAACTTTCTCCTTTTAGAATTATATAAGAAGCTACAATTAGACAAGAGAGAAAACATTTCTATGAAAACAGCCATTCTTTACCAAAGTTGCACCAAGTCACAGATAGTTTCACCTAATCCACTATGTATTGTACAGTTATTTTCTACCAAAATATTTTTTGAAGATAACTAACCTTGCCTTGATAATTTAAATTTTGAACAGTTTTCCAGTAGTACTTAATAAATAATTGTTGCCTTGATATAGGATAACTTCTTTCCTCATTGAGTCTTTATTCTCAATCTAAATCAGTCTGTTCATGAAACTGGCCATAATTTTATGTTTTATTGCACTATTCATAATCTATGATCATTCAGTTGGTTGGAGCTATTTTTTGGATTAGATAATTACATCTGTTTTTTGATATTAATATTGGGATCTAGAGGAGGTGATGGAGATCGTCTCGTCCGGCCTGTCATTTAAAGATGAGAAAGTTGAGACCCAGGAATATTATGATTTGCCCAAGCTTAAGATTTCTTGTGAAATATAGAAAACTTATGTCTGTAACATTTCCTTAACCTGCTAGTTTAATAAATCTATTTAAAAAGAAAATTAGAGCTATTCTGACATAATTAGTTTTCAGAGAATCCATCCTAGTTCCTATTTTCTTAAATATCTTCTTAAAATTTGCATGTAATTGCCATCCAGGTCACATCTGTTTTGTAGAATCCACTTGCCTAATTTTCAAAAGTGGAACATTTCCCCTAGTCCATTGCATCTCTAGAAAATAGCCTCTTAAAGAAAGCTGAAGTGTAAATCAAGAAGGAGTTTAAAAATGCTTCTACAATATATGTAAAATGAGAGACTTTTTTTCTTAGAGATCAAACATTTGTGACAGTGAGGGATGTTGGAAAACTGCCATTAAGCATACTTAAAATCTGTAAATAAGTGTGAATTTCTATTCAGAGCACCTAGAAATTATTAACATTATTTGTTTACACAATATTCTACCACTAACAAGTAGCCACATAATTAATCCTTAATTGTCTGGCTCATGGATTATATGAAGAAATCTCATTGGAGTTAATATTATTTGAGTCTGAACATAAAACTCCCCCATTGTTATGTTTGACAGGACATTTATCCAGTGGAATCAATTATTTAAAGTAGCCCTCAGGACCCTATAGAATTCCAATTTTTTTTTCCATTCTAACCCCATATAAGATAAATTATTTTTTTCTATATCATAAAATGAAAGCTAACTTTCATCTCAGTTTTGATATTCACTTAAATTTCACATTTAGTCTGAAAGATTACATTTTTATATTGAATTTTCCTCTTTGAAAGATATTTTATTAGTTGTATTTCTTGTTTGTGAGCCTATCCACAACTAAACTACTTTGTGTGGTTATTTAACTCATAATTTCCATCTTCTAGATTTTATAGGTGTCTCAGAAAAAGTCAGTTAACATTTTGAGTATTACAAAATTGAATTAATCCTTAGTCCATATGTTTATTTTCTGATGTTTCTTAGTTACAGAATTATCCAGGGCACTGCTGTTTTTCTTCTCTTAAAAAATTAAATTTTCATTTCATGTGGGGGTTTTCCTTTGGGAAATCAGAGATCAAAATTCTGGAAAATTACAGTTTGTAGTAAGTATTAAGGATGTTTTCCAGGGATCTGAAGGTGAGGCTGTAGGTCAGACAATAGTAGTAACCCTGAAGGAACTAGATTTCCACGTCCTGTTATTTTAAGACTTTTAAGGAAATGCAGAAAAAGGAAATGGTTCAGGCTCTGTGACATCATTGGTGCTATTTTTACTTTCTGAGGTTCAAAGACTTTACAATTCAGGGATAAGAAAAATGTATACAAAAATGGAAATATTCATCTTTGCTTTACAGGATGGTGTGGATAGGCAGGAAGAAAATAAGGATATCTAACTATATATATGTAACTGTCTATATATGTCTGCATATATAGTCTTTATTTTTATCTTAATTTAATTTTAATATTTAATTATATTTATATACATATATTAAATATATAATATTTAAAATGTTAAAAATCAATAATACCATTAATGAAAGAAAGGAAGGTCAGTTTATGTTTAAAATGTTGTATATATTAAAACAACCTTGTATTAAAGTGTTTTCAGAGTAGTACAGAATCATTCTATAGATATGGATACTACAGAATATCCTTAATTTTATTTGAAAAGTTAATGTTTTACTTCAAATATCTACCTTTATTAACTAGTAAAGTTCATGATGTGATGAAGAATGTATTTGATATTTAAGGTTAATGAAGTAGTTATTTATTCTGTGAAACATCAATTTTGTTTTTGTTTCTGTCTGAGCTCCTTAACAGCATGATATGATTTTGTAACTGTTTCACATAAAATAACAACTTATAACTGATACTGTGAAAAGTAAGAATGACAGTATCTTTTTGTACTCCTGGGAAAAAGTTAGCTTTCATCTTGGTTAACAACCTGGGATTTTAACTGTATCAACCAGTGGCTTTTATCAAGGGAAATACTTCCATTCCCCAAACCCCCCAAAGATTTTCCTTTAATATGTAGGATGTGATAGAAATGAATACTTAACTCCTCCATAACCATGATGAGTGGAGAATTTAGAGATTGATATTAAATTGAGATTTATTTGAAGAATGCTTTATATTTCCCTTTTTTATTGTACTTGTGTTACTTTAAAAAAAAGATAATGAAACAACATTTAGTGGTTTTGAGATATGTAGATATCTCCCTTTTTAGGGAGCATCAGTTTATCAAGTGATGTAGCATCACAGTGCATATAATGAATAGAGCACTAAGTATAGAATTAAGAGATATGAATTCTTTTTGTTGTCAGGGTGGTTGTCAGTAAACATTTATTGAATATCTATTGGAGTAACAACTAAGCATTAGTTGTAAGAATAGAATGCAAAATAAATTGGAATGAAAATACTTTTTTCAAGCCATCCTTGGATAATACCACAATGTTATACTCATTTACTATGTTTTGGGATTTTGATGATTAATTTATGTGAATTAAAAAAAGAGAAATTTCCTCTTTTTAAAATGAAATATTCAAACATTCCTTATTTCTACATTTGAGCAATTTCTTTCACCAAAAGTACATGTCACAGATTCCTTTTCTTGAGCTAATGGAGAAAGTGGTAGGCCTAAAATACTGGGAAATTCTTTCTCTGTCAGATCTGAAGTGAAAAAAATGCACAAGCATCAAAATCTTCTCAGTCCAATTAAAAAAAAAGAAAGATGTTGACTTTTTAGTTTCTTCTAGGTCTAAATCTATGATCTTGTGATCTTTTGTTTTTATACCACAGTAATTTTCTAATTTCTTACCACCTTCCTTCCAATGAGCAACTCCCATGCAATAAAAAGTTACCTAAAAGTAACCAAAACACAAATTGCAATTAATTGGAATTTGACTATTTGTTAATGTTACATTTTAATTATATTATTGTAGCCAGTTTTGCATATTCATGTTTTGGTCTGCTTCAAAACATATCAGTTTATTTAGGTCTTTTCATTTTTTTTTCAAATTCCTAATATTTGTAATTTCTTATAGTATCATAATGTTATTTTAGATTTATATGCTCCAGTTTGTTCAGCCACTCCTTAGTATATGGAAACTCATTTCTCTTCCAGTTTTTTCTATCGCAAAAAAACAATACTAGTCCTAGCCACATTAATATTTATATTCTATTTATTAGTTTTATATGCATAAATTTAAAAAAAAATTTAAAAATTTCCAGCTATGATCATCATCTCTCTTTTCTAAGGTAAAACATTTTTTCACATTATATGTGTATCCTATCTTTGTTGGATAGTATCATATGTTAATAATGTATGGTAAATAGTGTGAACTATTTGTACCAAAAATATTTCCTTTTTTTTTTTAACTTAGCTTTCTAAGATGAACTATTTAATCATTGCTTTATGTTATGGGTTTTGCCTCTATTTTTGAGAAAGTGGCAGGAGTTTTAGCATATACAAATAGTAGGTGTTTAGTAAATGTTGAATTAGATAGAATTTTAAAATAACATACAGTTTAATTTACAGTTTTGATGCTATATTTGTTAACCTTACTATTTAGTAAAGGGCATGTAACTCTAATTCAGTATGTTTTTTTATGAATACAAGTTTTTGAATTTTTATTATCATTTACTTCAAAAATGTTGATACTGGGGGTGGCTGGTGGCGTAGTGGATAAAGCACTGGCCCTGGAGTCAGGAGTACCTGGGTTCAAATCCGGTCTCAGACACTTAATAATTACCTAGCTGTGTGGCCTTGGGCAAGCCACTTAACCCCATTTGCCTTGCAAAAATCTTAAAAAAAAAATGTTGATACCATTTTAAGATTGTGTGCACTTAATATTCAAGGAAAGAAAAAAAATAAAATTAATTTATATGCAAAGCTATGGAAAGTGCCAGTTTAGATTGTCAATCTGATGGTTCCATAGGACCTTGAAGCACTAAGGGCTTACTGATGTTGAATATCATTATTTTTGAATATTTTAAATTTAAACATAAACTTAAAAATAATAAATTTGTAAATATTTTCATAATAGTGAAATGTTTGCTAGAATTGTAACAGTTTTGGGTAGGTATTAAGTGTGTGCAATGGAGTTAAGATTTTCATTGGCTTTGTGGAACAAAAGAATACATTCATGATTACAAAGTACCATTTGGTTGACACTGCTGATACAATTGAAAGTCTACTTTTAGTTAGTATTTGATATACTTAGTACATGATTTGAAACCTAGAATAAATTAAAACTCAGAATTAAAAAAGAATCCATTGCCTGAATACTAATATCTAGGGATGGGGCAACCCCCTAGGTAGAGCAGATTAAGATACAGTTCCACACTTTATTGCCTTTTTTATGAAAGATCACAAATATGTCAGACCTATTAATAACTTGCTTTGATCTGTTGCATATTTTATTGTTAGTACATTGTATCTTTGTGTCATATTTTCTGATTGCATGTTAATACCATGCCTGGTATTCCAATTTTTGTAATTCTATTTAGTTTCCTTAAATTTCAAGCCTCACTCTAACATATAACTAATCACGGTAATGGTCATAACTGTTGACTTCTCTGCAAAGCTCATCAACTTCAGGAAGATGCACAGCATTTGATAAGAATCTCTGGGCATGCTCTTGAGTATGCAAAACCTTTAGTTCTTAAAAAAGAATTGACTCATTTTTATTCCTTCAGAATTTAACATAACATTGAGCTAAATTTGTCATGTGGAAATTACTGCCAAATACATCACCCATATAGAATGAATGAGTATATTCCAAAAGAGGAAAACAAGATTGTAAAGAAAAATGAGGGATCTGTTAAAAGGAATTTGTAAAAAATATCGATGTTACTAAACTTTTGAAGAATAATATTAAAAATTAAAACAAGCATACCCATTAAGAGACCATGAAAATGCATTTGGTTAGCTTCTTTACTTTGATAATGAGTTTTTTCATTAAGTAATCAAAGAAATTTCAAATACTTATGACAGTATTCCCAATTTAACATTCATTTTTGTATTTTCTTTTGTGTATCTGGGGATCATATTTAGGATATGACAGCCCGTGATTTAGTACAGCAGAGATATACTCTTCCCAATGGAGATACTGCTTGGAGATCTTCTTCACTTGTTACTGCTGCTCTAGAGGGAAAGCTTGTTCTCTTGGATGGCATTCATCGTGTCAATGCTGGTACATTGGCTGTACTTCAAAGGTTGGTATGAGTTACAAAAAATATGACTAAAAAATTGATGTACATATTATATCATTTTGTTATCTCTAATATTTTTTTCCTTCCTTTTGGATCTGTTTTTTCTCTCACAGCATGTTCAATTTCCATCTATGTTTAGCATGATTATAAATGTAAAGCCTATATCAGATTGTTTTTGGGAGGAGAGGGGGAGGAAGAGGGAGAAAAATTGTAAAACTCAAAACCTTACAAAAAAAGATTGATTAAAAACTACCATTTTATGGAGTTGGAGAAACAAATAAAATGTTTATACAATTTAAAAAAGAGTTGGAAGAACAAATTCTTTGCTTTTGGAAAAAATATGCAAAAAAATCTAGATTTTTCCCATAAATATACAGATAAAATATATTTATGTATATTTATATACATATATGTTTGTGGGATATATATCTATATTTATGCACAAATGTATTATGAGATATATGTATACATATATGCATATATATGCACACATACACACACACACACACACACACACACACACACACACACAAGGGATTATATTTAGCCATGTGTGTTAATGATTACAAATTCAAGCTTTAGGTGAACAGGTTTTACTCTTCTAGGGGGAAAAAGGATAGCTGTTTGAAAAATCCCTAATCTTAATATTGTTCTGTATCTTAAATCTATAAAAGAAAGTAAAGCCTTAATAGTTATTAAATTTGGAATCTTTCTACTCTAACACACAACTTGACTTTACATAGAAATCTAATGAAGCACAGGTCAAAAATATGTTCATTTTTTTTTGCTTTTTGGAAGGATTGAAAATATAATATCCTAAGTAAATAGTTGTCAGAATGTTTTATGAATAATGACTGATAAGGTTGTTTTTGGAATTAAGTCTTTTTCTTTAGTTCACCTTAGAAAATAATCCCTAACTTCTTTATATGAAATTTTATTTTGAGAAGTAGAATCTCATTTTGTTATTTTTATAGGGAAATAGCTTTATCTTATAGAGTTCAAAGAGAATGATAAAAAAAATTACCTTTTTCCCCCTCATTTAATCTTGCAATTGTGGAGATAAGTGAATGAGTTATACTTTGAGTATCTAGAAAATTATGTTAACCAGAGCACCCCTCCTTTCAAGAACACTTACAACCAATATTTATATTGCAAGTGTATTCTTGTGCTAATCCTTACTCATTTAAAGTATTTATTTGTGTTTTAAATATTAGAAAAGGTAGAAATAATCATATCAAAGCTTTCTCTTTTTTTACCTATTATAGACATGTTTTACAAAAAGCATTTCCCCCTCAAAAAAATCCCTCATCAACCTTACTCATCCCCCCAACAAAAAAATCTGACTTCCACAGGAAATCTTCTAAGAAGTATTTTTTTCTTCTTTTTCAACTGAGTAATGATGTTCTGAAATAAATAGTAGCCACAGTAGAGAGTCCATGACCTAGGAATGTTGGGAATAGCTCTAAAATAGTCAACAGAGGCTTTGAAGAAGTCTGTGGTTTAATGATGTCAGAACAGAATTAAGGGCTAGCATCCAAGGAAAAAAATCATACAGGGGGCAGCCCAGTCCTGGAGTCAGAAGGACCTGAATTCAAATTTGACCATATACATTTGACAACTACTATTTGAGTAAGTCATGTAATCTTGATTGCCTAGAAGAAAGAAAGGATGAATGGAAGGGTGGGAGGAAGAAAGGAAGGAAGGAGAGAGAGAGGGAGAGAGAGGGAGGGAGGGAGGGAGGGAGGGAGAGAGAGAGAGAGAGAGAGAGAGAGAGAGAGAGAGAGAGAGAGAGAGAGAGAGAAATTCAGATGGGATAATAATCTCACTATTTGTGAGACTGAAATGAAATCGTGTATGTAGAAGCACTATCTAGAGGTGATAACAAAATATTCCTAAAAAGAGAAAACTGAACCATCCAGCCTCTTTTTAAAAACCACAGCCACCAACACTCAGTATTCATGATCTGTGTTCTCTGACATTAAAACCAGCAGTGTAGCCAGCAGTTGCTACAGTAGAGCTGTCTAAGATTATTCCATCCATGTTCTTTGTCCATCTTGCCAGTAGATTTATTATAGAACTGTACTATTTTAGAACTGGATAGAACCTTAGAGATCATGTCATTCAAACTCTTTCATTGTATACAAGAGAAAATAGGGGACCCCAGAGGAGACGTATCTACAGTTATAGATCCAATAAATGTCAGAACTAAGAATACAACTTTGATACAACTTTTAGCTGATACCAAAACCCCTAGTTTTTTGCCTCCCCCCCAAGGCTTTACCAACTTTTCCATAATGTTAACACAGGGATTATAAATGAAACTGATGGCTAATTACTCAATAATTTGATTCTTTCTTCTTCCTTCTTAATGCCAATAGATTAATCCATGATAGAGAACTGACTTTATATGATGGCTCCAGACTTCTGAGGGAGGACAGGTATCAGCGTTTAAAAGATGAGCTGCAGTTGTCTGATGAGCAACTAAAGAAGAGGTAATTTGAAGAACCCTTTATTTTATGATATAAAATGTCAGGGATTCAAACTGATTCTGTATTTGACTCAATTCAGTATTTTTAATGAAGATCAACATAGATTAAATTTTTGAACTACAAAATAATTGCATTTTGTTTGAACTTTTAAACAGTGATTGTATCTTTGGATTTATTTCATATATGAACTATATAGCTTTATATTCATTATAATAATTTATGTGTATTATATATATGCTACTCTGTTATATGAAATTTGAAAAATGCTTTCTTTGCAATAATTCAATGAAATAGATTGGTTTACTATACTTGTCCCCATTTTGCAAGTAAAGAAAATGAGTATTTTAAAACGTAATTGCCATTGATCACACCGCTTATAAGTAACTCAGATGAAATGTGAATTTATGTTTATATCTCTTATACCTTGCTTCCCTGCTCACCAGTTAAATCAATCATTTATTAAACTTTTTTCTCTTCCCAGCACCATGTTAGATGATGAGAATCTCCCTGCCCACCTCAAAAAAAAAATATATCATTTGCCCTCAAGGAGCTTACATTATAATGGAGGAGACAATATGCTATATAAGTTAGTATAAAAAATCCTGAGTTCATTTTTATTTAAGGCAATGGGGTTAAGTGACTTGCCTAAGGTCACACAGCTAGGCAATTAAGTGTCTGAGGCTGCATTTGAACGCAGGACCTCCTGACTCCAGGGCCGGTGCCTTATCCATTGTACCACTTAGCTGCCCCCAAGTTAGTGGATAGAATAGATGTAAAGTAGTCTTAGGAGGAACAGGCCCTAATAGTTCAGGAAAGGAATACAGGAAATTTGTGTTTGAGTTACTTCGTTAAGAATGCAGAGAATCACAAAACCATAAGTTAGGAAGAGGAAAACATGCTAACTGTTTGCAAAGGAATAGAGCCAAGAGATTCCCTGTTGTTGGAGAAATAGCACATTAGGGTGTTACGGTTAGATTTTTGAGTATTTATATTTAGGAGTAATGTGTAAAACAACTGGAAAGTTAGAAAGGGGCTATATTATGAAGAATTTTAAGTGCCAAATAGAAGAGTTTATATGTAATCCTGAGGGTAACAGGTAACCATTACTGGCAGTCATTGAGAAGTAGGGTGTCATGGTCAGACCTATGCTTTAGGAGGATCATTGTGAAAACTGAATTAAAACTGAATTAAAGAGAGATTTATGATAAGGAGTCTGTGTGTGAAATGGTAAAATTCTGAACCAAGGGTAGTAGCAGTGTTAGTGGAGAAAAGGTGATATGTCTGAGGAATGTAGTAGAGAAGAAAATTTGAAGACTGCACCTGTTTGGACATAGTATGTGAACATGAGAAAAGATTTGAAGATAGCACCAATATTTTGAACCTAGGAGGTGTTGCCTCTGAAACAGGGAAGGAAAGTTTAGAAGGGGTAGGTAGTAAGATGAGTTCTGATTTTGATATTTTGAATTTCAGATGCCTATAAGATATCCAAATTGAAATATCTAAAACACAGTTGACAATTCAGTAGTAGAGTCCAGGAGGAAGATTGGTATGGAAAGAGAAAAGAGAAAAGGACATAAAGCAGAGCCTAAAAGGACATCCAAGTTAGGGTTCATTGTTTGGATGAAGATCCAGCAAAGGAGACTCATAGGGAGTGAGACGAGCAGGAGAATGTAGTCAGGAGTGTCAAATACAACAAAAAGATTAAGAAGTAGAAAGTTAGAGAAAAGACCACTACATCTATCAATTAAGAGATCACAGTTTTTATTTTCCTGGAGAAACCAATTTTAGTTGAGTAATGAAGTCAGAAGCCTGCTTGCAAAACATTAGAAGAGAGGATAGGGAAGAGAAGCAAAGAAAGCCAGTGTAGATAATCTTTTTCAAGGAGTTTTCCTGAGAAAAGGAAGAAAGCTAAATAGGAAAATGGTCTTATGAAGTTTTTTTTTGTTTGTTTTAACAATGATACTTGAATGTGTTTGTAGACAGCATGAAAGGAAGTAGCAGACAGAGATTGGTGTTTAAAGAGGGAGAATGGGTGATGGTAGACTAAGCTATTGGAAAAGGTGAAAAGGATAAGATCAAGGGTACCAATAGAGAAGGTGAACTTCGAAAGCAGTAGCACTACTTTATTATTATCAAAGATTTGAGTAATAGAGATAGTGGCGGGATGACATCTGAGAAATATGAAATGAGGAGGGAAGAAGAATCTCTTGTTGGATTGCCTTAAATTGGGTGAAGTATAAGGCGAAATCATCAGCTAAAAGAGGAGAGTTGGTAATAAGGGAAGCCTAAAAAAAGAAAGGAAGGTTTGGAACAGCTGCTGTGGTTTAAGTGGGATAGGGAGTCAATTAGAAAGTTATAGTAATTTGTACTTGATTCTGTCAATTTATGATTTCCTTCAGTTGGGTTTAGTAACATGTATATAGGAGTGACAATTGATAGTGGGAGTAAGATGGGAATGGGTTTTGACAGGGACTGATCAGTAGTAAGATATGAAAATAAGGAATTTAAGAATAGAACATATTGTAGAATTGAACTGGTTCACCAAAGGGTTGAGGTTGGGAAGTGAAGAGGATATAACTAGACTTGAGGGTGGTGTACAACACTAGAGATGAGAAGTTAAGAGGATATGTTGAAGATGAAGAGTACATTTGGGATGAATAGGGCATAGAGAGAGAGAGAGAGAGATGAAAATATAAAAGATCATATTTGTATAAAGAAAATGTTGAGTTCTCAAATGTAGAATGTTAAAACTTATGGGTGTTGATAGAATCAAAGTAGCAACTATTCTTTTGTGTAGTGGAAGTGTAGTGAGGGAATAAATCTACCTTCAGAAGACTGAGGAATTGGGAGTTTAAAATATGTAAGGGAACATTGATATTTATGTCAAAGTCCCCTGGACTGAGAGCATGAGTTAGGGGCAGAGATGAAGACTGTCAGCCTGGAACTGAACTCATTGAAAAAGGAGGGAGAACATCCCAGGGCTTGGTTGGTAATAGTTAACAGAATTTAGTTTGGGTAATAAATTTGTATGTCTTAAAACCTTGAGGTCAGAGAGATTGCTAAATGTTCTAGCTCCCTTAAACCGTCCTTGTAGAACTCATGGTGTAGGGAGAAGGTGGGAGATAGTATTACTTTATATCTCTTTATTAACATTCTTTTTTATTAACTTCTTGAAAAAGCCAACTTCAAAGATCATTCTCCTATTTCCTGAACTTCTACTCCCTAATAAACTTAAATTTGATAAACTTTCATGAATTGTTCATACATGAATCACATCATTAACTGTTCATTGACTCTCAAACTCAGCATTTCCCAAAAGGAACTCATTATTTTCTGTTCTAAAACCTCTCTTCCTTGAAACTTTCCTAGTCTTGATAATAGTGCAACTTTCTTTTTCATCACCCTGGTTTGTACACTTAGAGTAATCTTTGACTCTTTGACCCAAATCCCTTCCTCAGTGTTAAATCAGTTGTCAAGTCTTATCAAATGTCCCTTACATCCATCACTTTCCTGCTCCGCGTCCTCCTTATTTCTCATCTGAGATATTGAAATAATTTTTTAATTGGTCGGTCTTTTGCCAGTATCTTCTCTCTAATTTATCCTTCACACAGCTGCTAAGGTAATAATCTTAAAATGCAAGCCTGACTTTGTAATGTCCCTGCTCAGAAATCTTCAGGGGTTTACAGTTGCCACTTGGATAAAATATCCTTCAGTATGACATATGAAACATTTTACAATTTAATTTCTACCTATTTCTATGTATATATTACTGGCTTACTGGTTGCTCACTGCACTCCACATTCCATCTTCTGTAATCCAAAGCCTTTGCATGGCTGGTCTCCCCTTGGGGAATGTTCTTTCTCTTTACTTGTGCTTTTTAGAATACTTTAGAATACTTCAAGCTTTGGTTCAGGTGTTGCTTTCTCTGTTAAGATCTCTTCCTCCGTTATTAGTGCTGTCTTGCCTTTACTCATATATTTGTATGTTGTAATGTTCCCTCCTTCCAGAACAATATAAGTTGAAGACAGATTGTTTACCATTTTATGTTTATATCTCCAACGCTCAACACATTCTACCTAATTTGTACATATTAGAAATTTAATAAATGAGGAATTGAATTAAATGAACTTGACATTCAGCACTCTTTACTTACTGCCACATGACTTCTCAAAGGAGCTAAGCAGCAACTCATGGTGGGAAAATGTGCCAGGTCCTATTAGGAAGAGTGGAAGGATGTAATTCTTGCAGATATCCTGGGATGAATTAAATGTGAGAATGTTTTACTTCACATCCTTCTTTTGTGAATGAATGAAAAAATTATTTTTAATGATCATAAATAGTTCTTTAGATGGAAGCACCTGCAGGAACAGCTCCCAGAATTATAGT
The DNA here is from genome assembly GCF_037893015.1 of Macrotis lagotis. NCBI lineage: Eukaryota > Metazoa > Chordata > Mammalia > Peramelemorphia > Peramelidae > Macrotis > Macrotis lagotis. The sequence continues at coordinate 95,498,287 of NC_133663.1, forward strand.
GCAGGTTTGTCTCATAAGTGATTCAGATTGTAGCTGGCAGTTCTTAGCTGATTCCCCTTATTTTGTCTTTTCAGCTGTTTTAAGATGTCAGAACTAAGAATACAACTTTGATACAACTTTTAGCTGATACCAAAACCCCTAGTTTTTTGCCTCCCCCCCAAGGCTTTACCAACTTTTCCATAATGTTAACACAGGGATTATAAATGAAACTGATGGCTAATTACTCAATAATTTGATTCTTTCTTCTTCCTTCTTAATGCCAATAGATTAATCCATGATAGAGAACTGACTTTATATGATGGCTCCAGACTTCTGAGGGAGGACAGGTATCAGCGTTTAAAAGATGAGCTGCAGTTGTCTGATGAGCAACTAAAGAAGAGGTAATTTGAAGAACCCTTTATTTTATGATATAAAAATGTCAGGGATTCAAACTGATTCTGTATTTGACTCAATTCAGTATTTTTAATGAAGATCAACATAGATTAAATTTTTGAACTACAAAATAATTGCATTTTGTTTGAACTTTTAAACAGTGATTGTATCTTTGGATTTATTTCATATATGAACTATATAGCTTTATATTCATTATAATAATTTATGTGTATTATATATATGCTACTCTGTTATATGAAATTTGAAAAATGCTTTCTTTGCAATAATTCAATGAAATAGATTGGTTTACTATACTTGTCCCCATTTTGCAAGTAAAGAAAATGAGTATTTTAAAACGTAATTGCCATTGATCACACCGCTTATAAGTAACTCAGATGAAATGTGAATTTATGTTTATATCTCTTATACCTTGCTTCCCTTCTCACCAGTTAAATCAATCATTTATTAAACTTTTTTCTCTTCCCAGCACCATGTTAGATGATGAGAATCTCCCTGCCCACCTCAAAAAAAAATATATCATTTGCCCTCAAGGAGCTTACATTATAATGGAGGAGACAATATGCTATATAAGTTAGTATAAAAAATCCTGAGTTCATTTTTATTTAAGGCAATGGGGTTAAGTGACTTGCCTAAGGTCACACAGCTAGGCAATTAAGTGTCTGAGGCTGCATTTGAACGCAGGACCTCCTGACTCCAGGGCCGGTGCCTTATCCATTGTACCACTTAGCTGCCCCCAAGTTAGTGGATAGAATAGATGTAAAGTAGTCTTAGGAGGAACAGGCCCTAATAGTTCAGGAAAGGAATACAGGAAATTTGTGTTTGAGTTACTTCGTTAAGAATGCAGAGAATCACAAAACCATAAGTTAGGAAGAGGAAAACATGCTAACTGTTTGCAAAGGAATAGAGCCAAGAGATTCCCTGTTGTTGGAGAAATAGCACATTAGGGTGTTACGGTTAGATTTTTTGAGTATTTATATTTAGGAGTAATGTGTAAAACAACTGGAAAGTTAGAAAGGGGCTATATTATGAAGAATTTTAAGTGCCAAATAGAAGAGTTTATATGTAATCCTGAGGGTAACAGGTAACCATTACTGGCAGTCATTGAGAAGTAGGGTGTCATGGTCAGACCTATGCTTTAGGAGGATCATTGTGAAAACTGAATTAAAACTGAATTAAAGAGAGATTTATGATAAGGAGTCTGTGTGTGAAATGGTAAAATTCTGAACCAAGGGTAGTAGCAGTGTTAGTGGAGAAAAGGTGATATGTCTGAGGAATGTAGTAGAGAAGAAAATTTCAAGACTGCACCTGTTTGGACATACTATGTGAACATGAGAAAAGATTTGAAGATAGCACCAATTTTTTGAACCTAGGAGGTGTTGCCTCTTAAACAGGGAAGGAAAGTTTAGAAGGGGTAGGTAGTAAGATGAGTTCTGATTTTGATATTTTGAATTTCAGATGCCTATAAGATATCCAAATTGAAATATCTAAAACACAGTTGACAATTCAGTAGTAGAGTCCAGGAGGAAGATTGGTATGGAAAGAGAAAAGAGAAAAGGACATAAAGCAGAGCCTAAAAGGACATCCAAGTTAGGGTTCATTGTTTGGATGAAGATCCAGCAAAGGAGACTCATAGGGAGTGAGACGAGCAGGAGAATGTAGTCAGGAGTGTCAAATACAACAAAAAGATTAAGAAGTAGAAAGTTAGAGAAAAGACCACTACATCTATCAATTAAGAGATCACAGTTTTTATTTTCCTGGAGAAACCAATTTTAGTTGAGTAATGAAGTCAGAAGCCTGCTTGCAAAACATTAGAAGAGAGGATAGGGAAGAGAAGCAAAGAAAGCCAGTGTAGATAATCTTTTTCAAGGAGTTTTCCTGAGAAAAGGAAGAAAGCTAAATAGGAAAATGGTCTTATGAAGTTTTTTTTTGTTTGTTTTAACAATGATACTTGAATGTGTTTGTAGACAGCATGAAAGGAAGTAGCAGACAGAGATTGGTGTTTAAAGAGGGAGAATGGGTGATGGTAGACTAAGCTATTGGAAAAGGTGAAAAGGATAAGATCAAGGGTACCAATAGAGAAGGTGAACTTCGAAAGCAGTAGCACTACTTTATTATTATCAAAGATTTGAGTAATAGAGATAGTGGCGGGATGACATCTGAGAAATATGAAATGAGGAGGGAAGAAGAATCTCTTGTTGGATTGCCTTAAATTGGGTGAAGTATAAGGTGAAATCATCAGCTAAAAGAGGAGAGTTGGTAATAAGGGAAGCCTAAAAAAAGAAAGGAAGGTTTGGAACAGCTGCTGTGGTTTAAGTGGGATAGGGAGTCAATTAGAAAGTTATAGTAATTTTTACTTGATTCTGTCAATTTATGATTTCCTTCAGTTGGGTTTAGTAACATGTATATAGGAGTGACAATTGATAGTGGGAGTAAGATGGGAATGGGTTTTGACAGGGACTGATCAGTAGTAAGATATGAAAATAAGGAATTTAAGAATAGAACATATTGTAGAATTGAACTGGTTCACCAAAGGGTTGAGGTTGGGAAGTGAAGAGGATATAACTAGACTTGAGGGTGGTGTACAACACTAGAGATGAGAAGTTAAGAGGATATGTTGAAGATGAAGAGTACATTTGGGATGAATAGGGCATAGAGAGAGAGAGAGAGAGATGAAAATATAAAAGATCATATTTGTATAAAGAAAATGTTGAGTTCTCAAATGTAGAATGTTAAAACTTATGGGTGTTGATAGAATCAAAGTAGCAACTATTCTTTTGTGTAGTGGAAGTGTAGTGAGGGAATAAATCTACCTTCAGAAGACTGAGGAATTGGGAGTTTAAAATATGTAAGGGAACATTGATATTTATGTCAAAGTCCCCTGGACTGAGAGCATGAGTTAGGGGCAGAGATGAAGACTGTCAGCCTGGAACTGAACTCATTGAAAAAGGAGGGAGAACATCCCAGGGCTTGGTTGGTAATAGTTAACAGAATTTAGTTTGGGTAATAAATTTGTATGTCTTAAAACCTTGAGGTCAGAGAGATTGCTAAATGTTCTAGCTCCCTTAAACCGTCCTTGTAGAACTCATGGTGTAGGGAGAAGGTGGGAGATAGTATTACTTTATATCTCTTTATTAACATTCTTTTTTATTAACTTCTTGAAAAAGCCAACTTCAAAGATCATTCTCCTATTTCCTGAACTTCTACTCCCTAATAAACTTAATTTGATAAACTTTCATGAATTGTTCATACATGAATCACATCATTAACTGTTCATTGACTCTCAAACTCAGCATTTCCCAAAAGGAACTCATTATTTTCTGTTCTAAAACCTCTCTTCCTTGAAACTTTCCTAGTCTTGATAATAGTGCAACTTTCTTTTTCATCACCCTGGTTTGTACACTTAGAGTAATCTTTGACTCTTTGACCCAAATCCCTTCCTCAGTGTTAAATCAGTTGTCAAGTCTTATCAAATGTCCCTTACATCCATCACTTTCCTGCTCCGCGTCCTCCTTATTTCTCATCTGAGATATTGAAATAATTTTTTAATTGGTCGGTCTTTTGCCAGTATCTTCTCTCTAATTTATCCTTCACACAGCTGCTAAGGTAATAATCTTAAAATGCAAGCCTGACTTTGTAATGTCCCTGCTCAGAAATCTTCAGGGGTTTACAGTTGCCACTTGGATAAAATATCCTTCAGTATGACATATGAAACATTTTACAATTTAATTTCTACCTATTTCTATGTATATATTACTGGCTTACTGGTTGCTCACTGCACTCCACATTCCATCTTCTGTAATCCAAAGCCTTTGCATGGCTGGTCTCCCCTTGGGGAATGTTCTTTCTCTTTACTTGTGCTTTTTAGAATACTTTAGAATACTTCAAGCTTTGGTTCAGGTGTTGCTTTCTCTGTTAAGATCTCTTCCTCCGTTATTAGTGCTGTCTTGCCTTTACTCATATATTTGTATGTTGTAATGTTCCCTCCTTCCAGAACAATATAAGTTGAAGACAGATTGTTTACCATTTTATGTTTATATCTCCAACGCTCAACACATTCTACCTAATTTGTACATATTAGAAATTTAATAAATGAGGAATTGAATTAAATGAACTTGACATTCAGCACTCTTTACTTACTGCCACATGACTTCTCAAAGGAGCTAAGCAGCAACTCATGGTGGGAAAATGTGCCAGGTCCTATTAGGAAGAGTGGAAGGATGTAATTCTTGCAGATATCCTGGGATGAATTAAATGTGAGAATGTTTTACTTCACATCCTTCTTTTGTGAATGAATGAAAAAATTATTTTTAATGATCATAAATAGTTCTTTAGATGGAAGCACCTGCAGGAACAGCTCCCAGAATTATAGTGCAGGTTTGTCTCATAAGTGATTCAGATTGTAGCTGGCAGTTCTTAGCTGATTCCCCTTATTTTGTCTTTTCAAAGACAGCTGTTTTCAGGATCAGGTATTTTCCATGCTTCAACTCCATTTTAGTTGCTGCTGTTGTAGCTAAAACAGGAATAACAGACAGGGGAAAAAAATCAATATTGAGATGTATTGAAAGAACCAAATTCAGCCTTGATCTGCAGAGTTCCCTGATCAAGTTGATATGCTGAAAGGATGACTCTTTGTTTAGAACTTTGTATCTTCTTTTAGAATTTACTGAGACCTGGAAAAGATGTTAGTTTAATAAAGTCAAGGTCTCCAACTGGATCCATAGATTGTCTTTATCCATATTTGGCCACTGGGCCAAGATGGCTCCAGAGGATGAGAGTGAGGCATGAGACTTTGCACAGCCTCCTCCCCTTCACTGCAATCCGATTTTCTTGCATGTCATGGTACCATCTCTCCAATGCCATGGTCTTCTTCAGGAATGAAGGACAAGGGGCGGCTAGTTGGTGTAGTGGATAGAGCACTGGCCCTGGAGTCAGGAGTACATGAGTTCAAATATGACCTCAGACATTTAATAATTACCAAGCTGTATGGCTTTGGGTAAGCCACTTAACCTTATTTGCCTTGCAAAAACCTAAAAAAAAAAATATGAAGGACAAACAGCAATAATATTTCCAAGTAAATCCAAAGGAAGTTCAATTCTGTTTGTTTCTGGAGTCTTTCTAGTAGTTAAGATAAAAGTTAAAATAAATAAGATAAATAAGGCCATAATATTTTTCCAATTTTATATATATATACATATATTTATGTATATATATTGCATATCTGTCTTGAATAACTGCAGTTATTGGGCCTTGTCAATCAGCAAGTATTTTCTAAGCATTTTATAAATATTAGATATTACTATTATTATAATAAGTGGCTGATGCAAGATTCAAACTACTCTCTTCAAACGCTCTTTCCATTGTACCACCTAGATGGCTTCACAGCAAGTTCCAGCAATTGTTTCTCCACACCAGTTATCTCCAAATTTCAGGGCTTCTGTTCATACCATTATTGTTGTAACACATCCACAGTTCTTTCAAACAATCCAAATATGATATGGTTTCAGTTACTTTCATTCACCACTCATTCTTGAATGGTTTTTATTTTGCTAATATATTAGTTGATTTTTATATATAAACATTTCCCTTGGTTTCTGTAGTAGTTTGGATAGAGGTATTGTTTTGTCCAGAGATTCATCATGCCGAAACCTAGTATGGATTTACCCCTTTCCTCTTGCTAGTAGACCTAAACTGAGTCTCCTCTACCATAACTTGTTTCTTTTTCCAATGAGATCTGAAAAGCTAGAGCATCTAGTAAAGAGTTCTGTAGTTGGAGAGCATGTAGGTATGTAGACTTTCCTTCCCACACAGCTTATCTGCAGGTGCATTGCAGAAGAAGATACCTAATAAACTGATTGTCAGAGCAATATGTGTTCAGAAAAATAAGCATCACTTAGGTATTGGGTTTTAGATGATATACAGTATAAGTTAAACAGGTAAATATACTCTTAATTTATTAATAATTTATTACATGCAAAAGTATCCACTGTGCTACCTAGCTGTCCTTGTTTGACATTATTTTTAAGATATATTCTCTTTTTTTATTTCTCCAAGGAGTTTGTTCAAATTTTACTTTAATGACTACTTCAGATGAGAATAAAGGATATTTGTCCACCAAGCTCAAATAACCATTTTCCAATTATGTTCCCTTCCAGTTTTGTCTTTGATTAACACTTCACAATGAAACCAATAAAATTATAAAAATTTATAATTCAAAATTTTAAATTTTAGCATTATACACAAATGCAAAATTTAGTACTTAGAAACAAAATAAATTAAAAACTTCAGTTGAAAGGGTATTGATAAGCTGTTTTAAGTTTTGCTAGAACAAATTGAAAATGTTGGAACAGTCTGTGAAAGAATGGGCAATTAACTCTAATATTGTTGTCTTTGATTTCTTAGTTAGGGCACAGCTCACTTGTAAAGCTTTCTGTTGGTACTGATTGCTAAAATTCAGAGACATGGATCAGGACAGCCAATATTAGCAGAATTATAGTAAGGTGGAAATGTGCTTCCCAGATCCCCCACTACTGTCACTCCTCTGAGATCTAGAAATATGTCTGAAAACAAATAGAGATGAATTGAGTCTCCTGAAGATTCATTCCTCCATTCAGAAGCCCACCACCACCAAATCCTATGGAATCTTGAGATAGACAGACTGGGTAAATGGAAAACGGATTGTAGGGCCATTCTGGAAAGTGAGAAAGAGTCCACTTAGTACCAGTTGCATCAGACCAAAGGATAAAAGAAAGAGCTAATGCTGTTTGTGGCAATAGTAGCTGACCATCAGGGGCAAGCTGTAGAAGACAGGATTTCTAAATAATTCTCATGCAAAGACTAGATCTGCATAGATCTTTTGAAATGGAAATGAAAAGAAATATGAGCAGTTAAAATTTAACTGAGTGAATAGAGAATATCTCCCAAGAAGCCCATTATTTTTTAAAGATCATAGAGAAACATAAAAATGACAAAAGTCTTATGGGTGTTTCTGTTAGGAGGGACAGGGGACTATACTTGGGTGGGGAAAGGAGAAGGAAAGGGAGAGAAGTCACATACTCATGAAGGGTATATAATTATAGAGGAAAATGTCAGAGGAATGAACATCACATAAATTGACCTTTCAGTTTTCATTTGGACATTTCATTCAAAGGAAGATTGAATACAGTCATATATATATATATATATATATATATATATATATATATATATATATACACATACATATATATAGATACCAATAGTTACATACACTGAGAGATTTTGGTATAGAAATGCACAAAACTCAGAAAGTATATAGGTGGGGACAAGAGTAAGGAGAGGAGAGGTATCCAAGAGGGCAGATGGGATTGGCAAGATAATAAATGTAATAAAAAATAAATTCAAGTTTTGTAGAGAGAGGAATATGAAAATGACATTAAAAGGAATGGAAGAGGGCAGCTAGGTGGCACAATGGATAGAGCACCAGCCCTGGAGTCAGGAGTACCTGAGTTCAAATCCGGCCTCAGACATTTAATAATTACCTAGCTGTGTGGCCTTGGGCAAGCCACTTGACCCCATTTGCCTTGCAAAAACCGAAAGAAAGAAAGGAAGGAAGGAAGGAAGGAAGAAAGAAAGAAAGAAAGAAAGAAAGAAAGAAAGAGAAATAGAAGAGAAAAGAAAAACTTGCAATTGTAAGTAAGACAAGGAAAGAGCTACCAAAAAAAAAGCTGTTTTGTTTATTGATCACAAGTATTTACCAAAAAACACTCTTACAATTTTCTTATTTGTTAAGAAAGGTAGATGAGAGCAAAGAGGAAAAACTACAAGAGGACAGGATAGAGAAAAGAATATTTCAATATATGAGCATGAATGTTATAAACTAACTCATTAAATGGAATAGAATAAATAGCACATGGAATTAGGAAACAATATGATAATTTGTGGTTTTTTAAAAAAAACTTGAAAAAACAGGAATTCACATGGAGTCAAATCTGAAAGAATGGAACAAAATATATTCTTAAGCTGAACTCCAAAAAGCAGGAGTTTAATTCTTATTTCATATAATTTTATAGTGAATAAGAAGAGATGGGATAAAGAAAATTGCATTAGACTTCAATGTTCTATAATGATATAATGAATCAATAATACTTGATACAAGTGTGATGATGTTTGTCTTTCATTCTCAAACAATCCATGGACATCAAAGAAGGGATGTCATGACAAGTTCATGAATTGGATTTGAGTGAGGTGGTGCTGTGCTAAGTCACCAGCCTCAGTTGTCTGAGTGGCCAGATATAAATCAGGATGACTGGAGATGGCCCTGGATGTAGGGCAATCAGAATTAAGTGACTTGCCTGAGGTCACACAGCTAGTAAGTGGCAAGTTTCTGAGGATGGACTCACACTCTGTTTTTCCTGACTTCTAAGGTCAGTTATCCACTGTGCCACCTAGCTGCCCCAACACAAATGTACCTAAAAGCAGAACAACTAGGTGGCACAGTAGATAGAGTGCCAAGGCTGAAGTCCTAATTTCAATTCTGACCTCAGATACTTAATAGCTGTGTGACCTTGGGCAAGTCATTTAATCCTGTTTGCCTCAGTTTTCTCATGTGTAAGATGAACTACAGAAGTAAGTGGCAAGCAATTTCAACATCTTTGCCAAGAAAAATCCAAGAGTTGGACATGACTGAAACAACTGAACAATACCAGCCTAATAGCATTTCATATAAATATTTTAAGGAAAATAATCTAGCTTGGAAAGAGAGATAGATAGTAGATATAGCAATATAGAACCATAATGTACCGATTCCAGACCAAGATAAAAAAATTGAGACAGCAATTTATATTTTAATATAAAATAAATCCTATGTATTAAACCATAACTCAGCAGGAAGAGCTAGAAAGAAATTCCATTCTAAATAACAACAAAAGTTATAAAATGGGAGTATAACTATCAAGATATATTCAAGCAACTATAGGAATTCAACTATAGCATAATCTTTGCAGAAATAAAAACAGACCTAAGTAATGTTAAAAGATAACATGAGACAGTAATAAAAATGACAGAACTATCTAAGTTTATCTCTTCAGTCCTAAACCAATCAAACTACTAAATGACTGTTTTCATAGAACTAGAAAAAATAATAATGACATTCCTATGGAGAAATAAAATGTCAAGAATCTTAAAGGTAACAATAAAAAGGGGGAAGTTTAGATTTTATGAGTACCAGATTTCAAACAATACTGTAAAATCAGTATTCATTTCAGTAATTTAGTAATGACTTTTACCAATTTAGAGGTTATTCACTGGAATTACTATTAGGTATACTGCATACAAATGCAAACAATTACAATAGCTTAGTGTTTGATAAATCTAAAGATTTTTAGTTACTGAGAGAAGGACTTAGATTTTGACAAAACTACTTGAAAAAGTGACAGAAATTAGTTTCAGACCATTACTTCACACCACATTTCAACAAATGACTATATGATCTACATATATAAAAAGTCATACCATAAACATGTAAGAAATTGCCTTTTATCATTTTGATTCCATCAAGTTAAAATTTTTCAAACAAATCAAATGTAGTTAAAATTAGAAGAGAAACAGGGGACAGAATTTACAGCAGGTTTCTCTGATTATGGGCTCCAAAAGGAATTAATTCAGATATATATGGAACTAATTTAGATATATAAGCTGAAATCATTTTCATAATGGTCTTTTTAAAATACTTGTCATCAGCACTGAAATACTTGATAACCAGAGAGCCAGTGAAAAATATGACATTTTGCCTTTTTTTTTAATAAAACAACTCTAAATATTCATTACTTTTTTCTCCAAGGAGTACCCAAGGAGTAGTTTACCTTGTCTTCTAGTTTTGTTAATTAAAGCACAAGAAGGAGACATTAGACTGATGACTTGATTAACTTCAAGAAGTTACACAGCTGTTTTTAATGACCCTGAACTTATGATGGAATCTAAGTCCTATCTTAATAGAACCATTTTACCAAGATTATCAGATGGAACCAAGACATGGGGATACAATAGTCATCAAATTATTAACAATGAATATCACTCAGGGCAATAGAGAAGCTTGTGATTAGTGTGAATGGTTTGCAATATAGAATACCCCCCAATGGTAACATGTCAAAAGGAAGAGATGGCTGGTAAACAGCAACCCCCAATAGTAACATGACAAAGGAAAGGAATGACTGGTGGGCAGCCAGAGTGCTTCATAGGATATCCTTACAATGTAAGGAAAAGTGAGAAGGATTCACATCTCTGATGTGAATTCTGGATGTCTTGGTAGTTTGATTCCCATATATGTTATCTTTAATAGAATTTCCCTTCCTGTTTTTGGCCCTATATCCTGTGTTTTATTGGCAATATACAGAAAAGTTAATGGTTTTATGAATTTATTTTATATTTTGCTACTTGAGTATTTAGTTATCTTAATTAATATTTTTGATCATCAAATTATCTCTGAACCCTGGCTTTGCCTCATCTTTGCCCATGCTTATTCCCTTCCTTGTCAAATAATAAGCAATGGGGCATTCATGCTTTGCAACCATAATCTTTTGTGGAGTGCATTCTATGTTTCCTTATTGTAATTAATATTTGTTCTTCATTTTACATAAATGCCTTTGATTAGAGTACTTATAGTTTTAAGTAGTTTTAATAGAAACGAATGTTGTTTTGTTTAAGATTTCTGCACTTAGGGGTGGCTAGGTGACGTAGTGGATAGAGCACACTGGCCCTGGAGTCAGGTACCTGAGTTCAAATCCAGCCTCAGACACTTAATAATTACCTAGCTGTGTGGTCTTGGGCAAGCCATTTAACCCCGTTACCTTACAAAAACTAAAGAGAAAAAAAAAGAAAAAAGATTTCTGCACTTAGTAATATAACTAGTTCAATTTTGTTATTTTGTTGCTAATATGAAAAATTGAATTTATTGTTTTCCTAGAATTGGATGGTGCTTACATTATTGGTATAAATCCAACTAGTTGTAATAAAGATATTCATTTTTTGCCTTCGTTTCTTTGCTAATATTTTTGCCTTCATTTCTTTTCTAATATTTTTGCATTAGTATTTTATTAGTGTTACTGTTACTAATTTATAGTTTTTCCTCCTTATTTTGCTCATCCTGTTTCAATGCCAGGATTTGGTAAGGGACCTAACCTTCTCTAATTTGTTTCATTTTTGTTGGGGTTTTTTTTTTTTTTTTTTGCAAGGCAATGGGGTTAATTGACTTGCTCTAGATCACACAGCTAGGTAATTATTAAGTGTCTGAGGCTGGATTTGAACTCTGGTCCTCCTAACTTCAGGGCTGGTACTCTATCCAGTACCCTGACTGCCCTATAACCTTCTCTATTTGTGAAATTTGTTTTTATAACATAGAAAATATTTGATCTTTAAGTTTGGGGGAAATTAACCTATAAATCCTTGACCAGCAAAATTTTATTTGGAGTTTATTTATCTATGATTTAATTTATCTTTTTGAGATTAAGTTGTTTAGATTGTATATTTTCACACATATTTTTAGAATTATCATTTCATTTAAGTTTTCAGGGATTTTACCAAATAATGTGACTTTTCCTTCTGATAATTTTCTTTTATTTCTTCTTTATAGGAATCTTCGCTTCTCATTTTATTTTGTAATTATTTGGTTTTCCTCCTAAAAAAAATGAAGCAAGCTAATGTTTTTAACTGCCTTATCACATCAGTAGAGTTTGCTTTAAATTTATCTCCTAATATTTTTATTTCTATTTATTATTTCATTCATTTATTTTTACTATTCAGATTATTTTCATACTTAATTTATAATACATATTATAAATTAAGTATGAAAAATATATATATAATATATAAAATTGATAATTTCTGGCCCTTAAAATGGCATGTTCAGTTAATTGGTCTTCTTGCTGTCTTTTGTTAATATGTATCTAGAGATATAAGTTTTCTGATAAAAGATAGTTTTAGATCCAACTTAGAAATTTCTGGATACTGACTAATTGTTATAATTTTCTTTAATATAAATATTTATTTTTTCTGTGATACAATCGAAGCAAATATTTTTCTATTATAACTTGTTAATTATTTACTATAAAACATCTTTTTAAAATCTTTTTATTCAATTAGAGATTTATGACCTTATTTTCTATAAACGATACCTTTAATATTTCTGTTTTCTCGATTGATTAATTTCATAAATCAATTTTGGGGTAGTTACATGGTGCAGTGGATAGAACACCTGGAGTCAGGAGGATCTGAATTCAAATCCAGCCCCAGATACTTAATAAATGCCTATCTGTGTGACCCTGGGCAAGTCACTTAACCCCATTGCCCTGCAAAAACCCCCCAAAACAAAAAAAAATAAAAAGGGGCCAATTTTTATAATGGTGTATCACATATTGATACATAGGAATCTGACTTATTAATCTTATTCAGTAATCTCTAAATGCAGTTTTTCTAATATTTTGTTCAGATTTTTATTTTCGTCAATATCTCCTGTGAGAATTGTATACATATGAACAAGGCATATTGAAGATAATTGTAATTGTTGTTTTATTAGATAGCTATCTTAATAGTTCAGTTAAGTATAATTCTTAGAGTTTTACACTTTAAATCAAGAGAGACTGTTACCTCTTGTAATATTTGGGAAGTATATGACAATGGAAAGACAGCTTCTAGCATCTGAATCCTTATCTCTAAAGGACTGCAATCTTTGTAAGAACCTTTTCCCCATAATTTCTGTGAATTTTCCATTAAATTCAAGTTTATAAAGTATTTTGAAAACTTTAAAGTGCTTCATGAATGCTATTGGTTTTATTATTTGTCATGTAATATGTATTTAATGTTGATATTGTTTCATTTTCTAGAGTGTCTTTAAGCATAGTTTCTTTACAGTCTCTTTACAGTATCTATTTTTTAAAATTTCTTTTTTGTTTTGTTTTGCCTTTTGCAAGGCAATGGGGTTAAGTGACTTGCCCAGCAGTATGTATTTTTTTAACTGTCATTTTGTCTGAAATAGAATTTGCCACACCAGCTCAACTCTGCTTGTGGTTCATCTGTCTCCTTGGGCTTATGTGATTTCCTCCTATCCATCTTTTCTTATGGAGCCATAATATTCTTTTACCTCAGTGTACAGCAATTTGTGTAGCCATTCTCTAATCTGTGGGCATCAAATGTGTTTTCATTTCTTTGCTACCATAATAATTGCTTCTGTGTTTATTTTCTTTTTGGCTGTCTTAAACCTCTTGGGGGGATATGCTATGCTTAGGAATTAGAATATCTGAATTGAGGATAATTTTAATGTGAGAAGAGATTTGGTATGATGGTTGTAAAATTAGGTGATGGTTATATTCCAAGGAGACTTCATAGAAAAAAAGCTGTTTTATGGAAAAAACAGAAACAGTATAAATCCTTTGGGATTTATGAGTTTCAAAATATAATTCAAGAATGTGAATTTGCTTTATTGGCTATAGTAACAGAATTGCAAGCAGTAATTTTTTTTTCATTTAATCTTACCTTCCTACTCTTTGTTCTTTTTTTTTCTTTTTTGACTTAGTTGGTTTTTCAAAGAATATACTCGGAATAAGAATTTTGACTCAGATGCAGTATAACATGTTTTGTTCATGCTTGCATTTCTCCAGCAAGTAGAGACTTGGTTTCACAACTCAAAAAAGTGGGAGGCAAATGTAATTTTCTCTAAACCTTCCCTTTAGGTTCATCTATCCTATCCACCCATCCTTCCGGATCATTGCCTTGGCAGAGCCTCCTGTCATAGGAAGCAGTACACAGCAGTGGCTGGGACCAGAATTCTTAACTCTGTTCTTTTTCCATCACATGAAACCCCTCATCAGAAGTGAAGAAATGGAAGTGATTAAAGAGATGGTAAGAGTTTGTCAAACTCTTATAATAGCCTTTTTAAAAGGCTATTATTAGGTACTGTGATGTTTTTGGTGATATCAATTTATCTTCTCCCCAAACCTGGCATACTTGATCCTTGACTTATATCTTTTGGCAAAAATCCCTTCTTCTGTCTCTTCAGAATGAAATGATATAAGCTATCCTAGTCATTTTCTGCCAAAGTTTATCCTATTAAGCTGCAGCAGAGACCTTTGAGTATTTCAGACTTAGTATTTGTCAGTTTACTTAGTTTACTGGTCTTCCAGTTTACATATTTTTGGAGTTGTAAAATCTTCTGCTTATTATACAGTATGATTTTAGCAGAATATTAAATTAATCTTGACTTTATTTTTATTTTCTCTTTAAACTCTTTCATCAAATAGGTTTTAAGTATACCTCAGGATGCAGTGGAGAAATTATTATCTTTTACACACAAGCTTCGGGAGACACAAGATCCAACAGTGAGTTTAGTTTTTTCATGCTATGCTGTATTGCTAATACAAGGTTCTCCTTTATTTTCATTAAAATTCTATTTAAATGTGGATATATATATATATATATATATATATATATACACACCCATTGTTATCTCTTGTGTTCCTTTGTCCTGTGTAAAATTTTTATTCCTTAGAAAATTTAATTATGTATTTCTAACTTTTCATGTGTGATAAACTTTGGACTCTGACTAATAAGATGAGATTCCTTACAGTTTCCACCCTAGCACCCTCTCTTCATTGCCCTGAGATTTGGAAGTAATCCATAAAACTAGCAGGTTTCTGTGCTGAAGCATCTCATTCAGAATTGCTGTTTTGGTCAGGTAAAGTTGAAAGAAAGATGATGAGGTCAATGAACTTGCTTTTCTAAATATTTTGATGATAATTGTATATCTATATAATTAGTTTCCTTTGAAAATCCTATTAATTTTATTTTATATATTTGATAACATCATTTTGAAAAGAGGCCCAAAGCTTTCTCCAGATGTCATGGTTTTGTGACCCAAAAAAGGTTATGAATTCCTGCTATTAAGAAATCAAGTCCTTTATTTTCTTTTTTTCTAAGGCTTAAACTCTTATGAAGTGCCATCACCTATCCATATCAACAACAACAAAAAAAAAGGTTTACACTTTGGCATGGAGCCAAGATGGTGGTGTTAAATTAGGAAGCTCCTGGAACTTTTCCCAAAACAACTTTGAATGAAACCTCTAAACAGATCCACAAAGTGAAAGAACTTTTCAGCAAGTTTTCTTGGAGTTATCAGAAAAAGGCCTGTCAAATTGGTAAAAGGGCAGTATAGCCCAGTATAGACAGGACAGCTGGGCAACCAGGGAGAGGATTTTAACCATAGTGTAGCTAAGACCTTCCCACAGCTCGACCAGCAATGAGAGTCCCAACACAAGCTCAGAGGAAAAGATTTCAGGTCCCACAACTCCAGTGCTGGTGGGATTTTGGACTATTCTAGTGTAGAGACCAAACTGGGAACCAGAGCAGAAAGCCAGAACCAGAACCCCAGCCTCCAGCAAAAAAAAAAAAAAGCTTGGGACTATACACCCACTATATTACCAGAACAGAACTCAAAAGACAAGATGAACAAAAAACTCCTCTGAAAAGCAATAACCTGAGGGGGCAGAGCCAAGATGGAGACAAGAGAGGATCATCTCTTAGGTGCTCTTCCTCAAAACTCATAAGCTAAGGACTCTAAAATTTTGAGAGACAGAACCCACAGAGAGACCCAGTGAGGCAGTTCTCCAGCCCAAGGTAACCTGGAAAAGAGCAGAAAGGCTCCACTCCCCAGGGTTGGAGGGGAGGCCCACCAGAGTGGAGGCAGCCCCAGGGAGCTAGGAACTGTAGCAGCGGGGGCAGTTTCCTGATCTACACTCAGGGAGCACCAGGCACAACTTGGGGGAACAGTGGGGGCACCTCTGTCAGAGTGAGCATGTGAAGCCCAGCCCTCAGGACACACAGCAAGCAGCATGGCAGCAGCAGATCCAAGAACTGGAAGCAGGCAGAGCCCTTAAGCAGGAGCTCCCAGGGCATGAGTGCTGAGCTTAGGGAGGGGAGTGGAGAGAGACTACTAAGCTCTGTCCCTGGAACAGGACTCTGGGGTTCTGAAACCATTCAGATCCTGATCGCAGTCTTAGGTCCCCCTCGTAGGGTAGCAGGGCACCCCCCACCTCAGCCCCCTGGCAGAGGGGTACCCTTACAGTCATTTACAGACCAGGAGGGTGGACAGAGCCTCACACATGGAGATCCTTGTGGGGGTGTCCTACTAATACTCAAAAGGAAGCACCCCAAAACCAGGCACACACTGGAGAAATGAGTAAGCAGAGAAAAAAGAGGAACACCATTGAGAAATACTTTGCCTGTGATCCCAAGAAGGATCAAAACACTCAATCTGAAGATGAGGAAGTACAAGCTCCTGCATCTAAAGACTCCAAGAAAAACAGAAATTGGGCTCAGGCTATGACAGAGCTCAAAAAAGACTTTGAAAATCAAGTAAGGGAGATAGAAGAAAAATTGGGAAAAGAAATGAGAGAGATGCAGGAAAAACATGAAAATGAAGTCAGCAACTTAGTCAAGGAGATCCAAAAAATGCTGAAGAAAATAACATGTTAAAAACCAGCATAGGTCAAATGGATAAAGCAGTTCAAAAAGTTATTGAGGAGAAGAATGCTTTAAAAAGCAGAATTGGTCAGATGGAAAAAGAGATAAGAAAACTCTCTGAGGAAAACAAATCCTTCAGACAAAGAATGGAACTGAGGGAGGTTGCTGATTTTACAAGAAATCAGGACACAATACTACAAAACCAAAAGAATGAAAAATTAGAAGAACATGTGAAATATCTCAGCTGATCTGGAAAAGAAATTTAAGAAAGATAAATTAAAAATTATTGTAATACCTGAAAGTCATGACTGGGAAAAGAGCCTTGACTTCATTTTCAAAGAATTACTACAGGAAAAATAGAAATTGAGAGAATCCACCAATCTTCCTGAGATCCAAAAAAAAAAAAAAACAATCCAGGAATATTATAGTCAAGTTCCAGAACTCCCAAGTCAAAGAAAAAATATTACAAGCAGGCAGGAGGACACAATTCATATATTGTGGAGCTGCAGTCAGGATCACACAGGACTTAGCAGCAACTTCATGAAAAGCTCATAGGGCTTGGAATATAATATTCTGGAAGGCAAAAGAGCTCAGAATGCAACCAAGAATCAACTACCTGGCAAAACTGAATGTCCTCTTCCAGGGTAAAAGATGGACTTTCAATGAACTAGGGGAATTTCAAATGTTCCTGTTGGAATGGGCAGAGCTGAACAGAAGATTTGATCTTCAAATACAGGACTAGGTGAAGCATAGAGAGTGGAGGAGAAGGGGAAAATATGAGAGACTTAATGATGTTGAACTACATGTATTCCTGTATAGAAAAATTACACTGATAATACTCATATGAATCTTCTCATTTAATAGAGCAGGTAGAAGGAGCTTTTATAGATGAAGCACAGGAGAAAGCTGAATTTGAAGATATATTGTGTTGTAAAATGGAGTCAATAGAAAAAAGGGAAATGTAATGGGAGAAAGAAAAAGGAGAGGAGGAATAGGCTAAGATATTTCATATAATAAGATTTTTCTTTATTACAATTAGCTATTGCAATGATATGGAAGGGAGGAATGAGGGAATCTTCACTCTCATCAGAGGTGGCTAGGAGAGGAAACAGCATATATACTCAATGGGGTATAGGCATCTGGAGTAAGAAGGAGGGGGGGACAGGGGAAAGGGGGGGGAATGTGAGTGATGGAGGAGAGGATGGACCATGAGGGGGAGAGTGGTCAGATATAACACATTTTCTTTTTTACTTCTTGCAAGGGGCTGGTAATGGAAGGCCTGTCCAGGACCATAGAGCCAGGTGGATGCTTGGCCTAAGGGGTGGTATGGGGGTTCAACGGGCTTCTTGGTCCCAGGGCCAGGGATCTATCTGCTGTGCCACTCAGCTACCCTACAGGAGAGACAGAGTGAAAGGAGAAAGAAAATATAGTACATGGTAGTGGAGAAGTACAAATGGAGGGAGTTGTGATCAGCAAAGGCAACTGTGGAAAAATATGGAAGTAATTTTTGTGAGGGACTTATCATAAACAATGTGATCCACCTGTGACAGAGCTGGTGGTGTTGGAACACAGACTGAAGTACACTTTTTATTATTATTATTTGGGGGGAGTGTTGCAGTGCAAATGGAGCTGGGTGGCCTGCCTGGGGCCGCACAGCTGGGTGACTGTTGGGTATCTAAGGCTGGATTTGAACCTGGGTGCTCCTGGCTCAAGGGCCAGTGCTATTTTATTTTATTTGGGGTCTTTTTGGGGGGGGGGCTTGCTGGGCAATGGGTTTGGGGGTGACTTGCGCGGGGTTACACAGCTGGGTGATTGTTGGGTGTCTGGGGCGAGATTTGGGCTCAGGTGCTTCTGGCTCCAGGGCCAGTGCTCGGTCCACTGCGCCTCCTGGCCATACCTACAATTATTATTATTGTTGTTGTTGTTGTTATTGTTATTATTATTATTTTTTAATTTTAATTTTAGTTTTTTTCCCCTCCCCTTTACTTTATCACTCATGCAGGTCTATATTTTTGGGGCAGGAGGGGGTATTATGTTTACTCTTAAACAAGAATATTTTAGTAATGCATAAAAAACATTATCTGTACAAAATAAGAATAAATAAATGATTTTTTAAAAAGCACTAACCATTCACAGCTACTATTCTGGTAAGCATGATAAAAATATTATCTCAGAAGAGAAGTGACAAAATGCCTACTGTAAAGCCTCATCAATTGATGACTTGGTTTCTTTTTTAAAAAGATCTCTTGGAAGAGTTCAAAAAGAATTTTAAAAACCAAAGAAGAGAGGAAAAAGAAAAATGAAGAAAAGAAATGAGAGTCTTTTAGGAGAATAATAAAAAATTGTAACTGAAGAAAATAATTTTAAAAGTAAAATTGACCAGCTGGAAAATAAAATTAACCAACTGGAAAAAGAAACAAAAAATCTAACTAAAGAAAATAAAACTTTAAAAACTAGAGTTGGACAACAAATGAAAACAAATGAATCTGTGAGAGACCAAGATTCCATTAAACACAACCAAAAGGCTGAAGAACTAGAAGAAAATGTAAAGTGCCTCTTAGGAATATGACTGACTTGGAAAAAAGATCCAGGAGAGATAATTTATAAACTATTATTCTATCTGAAACACACAATCAGGAAAAAAAAACCTAGACAATATCTTGCAGGGAATTATCATGGAAAACTCTCCTAGTATTCCAGAACAAGAAGATAAAATAATCCTTGAAATAATCCTTGCATCAATCACCCCCCCCCCACCAAGAGATTCTGAAATAAAAACTTCAAGTAGTATTGTAGCAATTTTGAAATTCTCAGCTAAAGGGGAAAATACTGCAAATAGCCAGAAAGAAGCAATTTAAATACCAGGGAACTACAATCAGGATTACTCAGGATTTACCAGCTTCAACATTATAGGATCTGAGAGTCTGGAATATGATGTTCTAGAGGGCAAAGGAGCTTGGATTACAACCAAGAATCAACTTCCCTGCAATTTTATAGCATGTTCTTTCAGGGGAAAAGGTGGATTTTCAGTGAAATAGCAGATTTTAAAACTTACCTGAAAAAAAAATTGATCTTCAAATACAAGATTCAAGAGATATACAAAAAAGGCAAACAGAAGGGGAGGAGGGGAAATGTTACATCCCAATGTGTGTAGACAATACTTGTAACTCTTGAGAACTGTATTTCTCTTAGGACAGTTGAAAGGAGCTCATTTAGACAGAGGGTGTGGGTATAAATTGACTTTGATGTGATCAAACTTTTAGTTCTTGAAGGTTGTATTCCTTTTGGATCAGTGGAAGGGAAGGTAAATTGGCTGATGTAATCAAACTCTTAGCTCTTAAGGGTGGTGTTTATACTAGTAAAATGATTTGATGAAGCTTATCAATCAATCAATCCATCCTTGAGAATTATGTTTCTAACAGGACAAATAAAAAGACCATACTTTGACAGAAAGTGTGGGTACAAGACAGGTATAAAAATACTTAAGACATGAAAAAGAGGATTTTACCAGTAGAAGAAGGCTTTAGAGGATTATTATCCATTTGATGAAGCACAAACAACCTATTATAGAAAAGGAAAGTAGTGAGGGCGTGAGCACTGAGTACATTTTGCTCTCAACAGATTTGGTTCAAAGAAGGAAAAATATACATTCCCAAATTAGTTTAAAAATTTATTCTGCCCTACAGAGAAGAAGGGGGGGGAAGGGAAAATAAAGAAGATGAGACTGATAAAAGGGAAGGGGAAAGTAAAAGTCAAGGTCAAGTTAAAGTAAATGTTAAAAAAGTAAATTAAAAGGTGAGAGGGAGAAGAAAAGGGAAGAGGGTTGGTAGAAGAGAGGGTAGAAAGAGATGCAGCAGTTAGAAGCAAAGCATCACTGAGGAGGGATAAGGGGAAAGGAGACAGAAAAGTACAAAGAAGGGGAAGATAAGATGGAATGAAATACAGAATTAAAAATCTTAACTACGAATGTGAAAAATATGAAATCTTCCATAAAACAGAAGTGTATAGCAGAATGGTTTAAAAGTTAGAATCCATGGGTGTCTAGATGGTGCAGTGGATAGAGCACCAGCCCTGGAGTCAGGAGTACCTGAGTTCAAATCCAACCTCTGACACTTAATAATTACCTTGCTGTGTGGCCTTGGGCAAGCCACTTAACCCCATTTGCCTTGCAAAAAAAAAAAACCCTAAAGAAAAATGTTAGGCTCCTACAATATTTTGTTTGCAAAAAAGCACATTTGAAGCAGGAAAATACTACACACAGGGTAAAGATGAAAGACTAGAGCAGTTGAAGTTTAAAAAGAAAGCAGGAGTAACAATCCTGATCTCAAAGCAAAAGCAAAAATATATCTAATTAAAGGAAAGAGAAATACATTATAAAAGTAAACCTATTAGATGTATTTGTGAAATTTTGTGAAATGCTCCTTATAATGCCCATCAATCGAGGAATGGCTGAACAAGCTATGTTACATGAATGTTACGGAATACTATTATTCTGTAAACAATAGTAAACATGAGTGACCTGACTTCAGTAAAGCCTGGAAAGACTTACATGAACTGATGCTGAGTTATGGGCGCAGAACCAGGAGAACATTTACACATTATCAATAGCACTGTGAGATGATCAATTATGAGAGACCTGTTTAGGAGAGTGCCATCCACTTCCAGAGAGAAAACTATGAATTTTGAATGTAGAGCAAAGCATACTGTGTTCACTTTTTAAAACTTCCTTTTATGTTTTTTTCTTACTTTCTCATGGATTTTTTTTCTCATAGTTCTAATTCTTTTTTTTCATACCATGTCTAATATGGAAATATACTAAGAATGATTTTACATGTACATGGGGAAGGAAGCAAGGATGATAGAAAAATGTTCAGAAGTTTGCAAAAGGAGCAATGTTGAAAAACTATCTTTATATGTAATTGGAAAATAGATCAATAAAATTTTAAAACTTGTTGAAAAAAGTTTTTTGTTATTTATCTGTTCTCTTTAATAAATAGTTATCCCTTTATAATTTCTTCGTAGTGGCATCATGATGCAATAGATAGAGACCTGAGAGTCAGAAGGACCCATATTCAAATCCCACCAAGGCTAGGTCCTAACTGTGATTCTGAACAATTCACTTAAATTCCCAGTGTCTTGAGGCAGCTCTCTAAGACCAGCCTTTTATTTGTCATAATAGCTTATTATCTGAATCAGTGCTAATGTGAATGTCATTTATATCAGTGTTTAATTAAAAATGGAAAAAAGCAATGTATTTGTTATTGCTTTTAATTGATTTGTTGTAGTATATGAAGAAAATAAAACCAACCAATAGTTGTAAAGGGAATCCCTATAAGAAGCAGTTAAATACTCCTTCCCTAAAGGATAAATACATCTTGCCACCCCTCCACAAAGCTTTTTTTCTTTTTGTAAAAAATATCAGCATCACCAGAAGGAACAAAAAGATTTTTTTTTTCTGAGAATATATGTTTGTATGTGTATGTCTCTCTGTGTGTATCGGAAGGTATTTCTTGAATATATAATATGAGATAATATTAATCATACCAATAAACAGCCACTGTCATAACCATGGCAACTATGGTACTATATACTAAAAATTCTTTTTATGCAAGGAGAGAAACTAATCCAGAAATTTGATGACTTATTTCCTTTTTAAAAATGTCCTTAGTATAAGTTATTTTGAAATGCCTGAATGCTTTATATTAATGTCCACAGTAGAATAATATATACTTGAAAATAAAATATCTTTTCTCTCACTTATTTTGATTTTAAATGCTGATTTTATTGTGCCATTATTGCAAGATTAATCTTTTTGTTGCTGGGACAATTTTGGTAAGACTTAGTTTTAAGAGGGTAGTCCAGAATTAAAGGAATAAATAAATTATTATGTTTAAAAGGCTTAAAATATTACTTATTTCCTTTGGTTTTTATTACTTGCTATTATTAAAGTAAATCAGCTTATATTTGTCAAAGGAGTGAGTCACTGTTCAGACTCTAGGGAAATATCTACAGATCATTGACTTGAAGCTTTTAAGCCAGTGTATAATATCATGTCTGTGCTATGAATGTAAATTTATGCTTTGGGAATCTAATATTTATAATAGGACTTGTTATATGCAAATGCTCTAGTGGGGGGTTATTTGATTCATTTTTCTTTCATTAAAATTTTGATGGTCAGGATGGTTTAGAATATTCAAACCCTTTGTTCTTACAAATAGTAAATGCTAGCAGGGTTTTCCCCCTCCTTTTAAAATTCATTAAGGCCTTTGTAAAGTACACAGTATCTACAAAGCAGAAAAGTTTTTGTTTTGTAATGTAAAGCCTGACAAATTCAAAGTCAGAAGTTCTTAGTTAATCACAGCACAAATGGCTAAGTTACTAGATTTCTCTGACTCTAATCTCTTCACTTCTGAAATTTGGAGAATGATTCTTGCAGCCTTATTATACAAATTAAAAGTACTTTGTGTGGGAGAGCCAGCTATATTAGAAGGAGGTTGGAATAAGGAGATAGGGGAAGATCTGGGTTCAAAAGCTCTCCTGACATTTACCAGCTGAGAAACCATTGGCAGATGATGTAACATTTCTGAATCCTAATTTCTAAATCTGAAATGGATTTAACAAAGCTATAGTCTTTACCTCACTAGATTCTCCTGAAACATAAATGAGATAATGTAGCTCACAAATCTTATCAGGATATGTCAACTGTTATTTTTATCATTATCATTATTACCTTTGTGACCTTGTGGAACTCACCCATACTTTGAAACCTCAGCTTCTTCATCTGCAAAATGAATGGTTATTCTCTATTTTATCTACTTTTTTCTAATTCTCATTCTGTGATGTCATGATTATTATTCCAAGTAAAGAATATGCTACATAATCAAATTTATATTTCTGTACATTGGTCTACGGACAATACATTTTTTTCTTTATAAGCCAGCAGGCATTTATTCACTATCCCTCCCAGTTATTGTTCACTCATTTCAGTCATACTCAACTCTTTGTAATCCTAGATGGGGTTTTCTTGGCAATAGTATTGGAGTAGTTTGCAATTTCCTTCTCTGGCTCTTTTTACAGATGAGAGATTGAGGCAAACAGGATTCAATAACTTGCCTAGAGTAAATGTCTATGACTGAATTTGAATTCATGAAGAGGAGTCTTCCTGACTCCAAACCTGTTCTCTGAATCTGTGCTCTGTACACCATGACATCAGCTCCATCCTAATACCTTCCCCTCAATTAACCAACAATAGTAAAAAAGAATAAGCAAAGCTCTGACAACAGACATACATAGTCAGTATCCACTTCTTTCCTTGCCATGGACAAAGATTCATGTCTCATTTTACATTTTGAGTTTATAATCTCTCTCTCTCAGAGTATAAGTTACCACGTTTTGTCTTAGGTCCCTCTGGACCTGTCATTACATCAGTTGGAATGCTAATATCTTTCTTAGTTGTTTGTCTTTACCATGCTGATGCCATTATTTAAATTATTCTCCTAGTTTATTTTTTTTACTCACTTTACTCAGCATTGGTTCACACAAATCTTCCCATATTTCTCTGTAACCCTCCATTTTTATCATTTTTATGGTGTAATAATATTCCATTAATTCATATGCCACCATTTGTTTAGCCGTTCTCCAGCAGGTGTGTAACCCTTACTTTCTATTTTTTTGCTACTATGACAAGGACTGATAGAAATTGGGGGAGGGTGTGTTCTCATTTTTGATCTCTAGTAGTGGTATTTCTGAGTCAACCAGTATACACAGTTATATTTTTATATAAAATATGCTTCTGCTTAGCTTATTCTTCATTTCTTTATAAAAGTCCTCAAAATTTTTCATACTCATTCTAGAAAATCAAAGATGAAACATACTATTACGCAGAAGTGACAGGTTCAGGAATCCACAGAATAAGATTAAAATGGATGTAACTGTAGATAGGTTTAGATGTGTGTGTGTGTGTGTGTGTGTGTAGTGGGGGTTGAGTGTATATACACTCATTTACACAAGAAATTTGCTTTTATTCTTATCTAATTTTTTAATTGATGTTTTATTTTTCCAAATACATATTTTAAAATTCTTTTTAACAATCATCCATATGCCTATGCATATTTCTTTTTTCTTTTTGCAAGGCAATGGGGTTAAATGGCTTGCCCAAGGCCACACAGCTAGGTAATTATTAAGTGTCTGAGGCCAAATTTGAACTCAGGTACTCCTGACTCCAGGGCTGGTGCTCTATCCACTGTGCCACCTAGCTGCCCCCCTATACATATTTCTAAGTTAAAAATTTCTTTCCACCCTCCCTTCCCATCCCCCTCCCATCAGTGGCAGTTAGGTTAATATTGTACTAACACATTTGTGTTAAGCATGTTTACAGTTTAGCCATTTTTGGAATGAGAAATTAGGATTAATGGAAAGAAATACATAAGAAATTTTTTTTAAAAAGTGAATGTAGTGTTCCTCATATTCTGAAGGATTGTTTTTTTGTTTTCTTTCTCTGGATAGGAATAGCATTGTCCATAGCCAGTCTAATACAGTTGTCCTAGCTCTCTGAACTGCTGAGAGCAGCTGCATCCATTGGGGTTACTCATCTCACAATGTTTTTTTTTTTTTTTACATTAAAAAAGGAATGAATTTTATTTTATTTTTTTCCCAATCTTACCTCCCTCACCCCCCACAGAAAGGAATCTGTCAGTCTTTGTTTTGTTTCCATGTCTCACAATGTTGTTAATGTGTCATTGTTCTCTTGGTTCTACTCCCTTTGCTCAGCTGTAATTCCTTCTATGCTTCCCTAAAGTTTCGACCATTTATGATTTCTTATAGAACAATAGTATTCCATAGTATTCATGTACCATAACTTGTTTAACCATTCCCCAATTGATTGGTATCCCCGCAATTTCTAATTCTTTGCCACTACAAAAAGAGCTGCTGTGAATATTTTGGAACATATGGAACTTTTCCTATTTTTTTTATGATTTCTTCTGGAATTGCTGGGTCAAAGGGAATGAACAGTTTTATTGCTCCTTGGTCAATGTTCCATATTGCTCTCCAGAATGGTTGGATCCATCACAACTCTATCAGCAATACATCAATGTCCCAATCCTCCCACAACTTCTCCAACATTGATCATTTTCCCTTTTTGTTATTTTAGCCAATCTGATAGGTGTGAGGTGATACCTCAGAGTTGTTTTAATTTGCATTTCTCTCATCAATAATGATTTGAAACATTTTTTCATATGAGTATATATAGTTTTACTTTTTTCAGTTGAAAACTGTCTATTCATATCCTTTAACCATTTATCAATTGGGGAATGACTAGCAAACCTTATAAATTTGATGCATTTCTCTATATATTTTAGAAATTAGACCTTTATCAGAACTCCCATGTGTGAAGATTGTTTCCCAGCTATCTGCTTTTCTTCTAATTTTGGCAGCATTGTTTTTTAGTGCAAAACCTTTTTAATTTAAGACAGTCAAAAGCATTCATTTTCAATTTATAATGTACTCCATTTTTTGTTTGGTCATAAATTTGGCCCTATTCCATAGTTCAGATAGAATGTTTCTTGGCCTATTACTTTATCTGTGGTGTCACCCTGTATGTCTTAATTCTGTCCCCCATTTTGACTTTATTTTGGTATAGGATGTGAGATGTAGGTCTGTGCCATACTATTTTCTAGTTTTCCCAACAATTTTTGTCAAATAAAGTGTTCTTATCCCAGAAGCAAATATCTTTGCGTTTGTCAGACAGTAGATTACTGTAGTCATTTACTACTGTTTCTTTTGTTTATTGATTTTTTTTTTGCAAGGCAAATGGCATTAAGTGGCTTGCCCAAGGCCACATAGCTAGATAATAATAAGTGTCTGAGATCAGATTTGAACCCAGGTACTCCTGACTCCAGGGCCGGTACTTTATTCACTGCACCACCTAGCCGCCCCTACTGTTTCTTTTGAACCTATCCTAATCCACTGATCCATTACTCTATTTCTTAACCAGTACCAGGCAGTTTTTGATGACTGCTGCTTTATAGTAAAGTTTTAGATCTAGTAGAGTTAGGCTACCTTCTTTTACATTTTCATCAGTTCCCTTGATATTCTTGATTTTTTTGTCCAGATGAATTTTGTTACTTATTTTTCTAGCTCAATAAAATAATTATTTGATAGTTTGATTGGTATGGCACTGAATAAGTAATTTAATTTGGGAAGAATTGTCATTTTTATTATATTAACTGGACCTAATCATGAGCAATTGATATTTTTCCAGTTGTTTAGATCTGGCTTTATTTGGGTGAGAAGTGCTTTGTAATTATGTTCATACAGTTTCTGGGTTTGCCTTGGGAGGCAGATTCCCAAATATTTATGTTGCCTGAAGTTACTTTAAATGAAATTTCCTCTTTCTATCTCTTGCCCTTGGGCTTTATTGTTCATATATAGAAATGCTGATGATTTAAGTAGGTTTAATTTATATCCTCCTACTGTGCTTTGTATTTTTGTAAATATTTAGCCATTTCATTTATATTGTCAAATCTATTTGTATACAGTGGGAAAAGTAGTTCCTAATTATCTCTTCAATTTTGTCCTCATTGATAATTAGTCACTCTTCTCATTTTTATTACTGGTAATTTGTCTTTTCTCTTTTTTTTTAAATCGGATTAACCAACAGTTTTTCTATTTTATTGGCTTTTTCATAAAACCATGTCTTAGTTTTATTTATTAGATCAATGGTTTTCTTCTTTCAATTTTATTAATCTCTCCCTTGATTTTCAGAATTTCTAATTTGTTTTTTAATTGGGGATTTTTTAATTTGTTCTTTTTCTAGCTTTTTTAGTTGCATAGCCAATTCATTGATCTCTTCTTCCTCTATTTTATTCATATAAGCATTTAGAGATATAAAGTTTCCCCTCAAAACTGCCTTGGCTGCATTCCATAAATTTTGGTATTATGTCTCATCATTATTATCATTTTCTTGGATATAATTATTGAAAATTCCTATGATTTCTATGATTTGATGTTTGATCCACTCGTTATTTAAAATTAAATTTTGTTTCCAATGTTTAATTTCTTTTTCTGTGACCCTTTATTACATGTAATTTTTATTACATTATGGTCTGAGTAGTGTGCATTTTTTTATTTCTGCCTTTCTTCTGCATTTGATTAAGAGCGTTTTTATGCCCTAGTACCTGGTCAATTGTGGTATAGCTATAATTCTTTTCTATCCCCATTAAGTTTTATCCAGAGGTCTATTATATCTAAGTTTTGGTTTTTTTTTACATTTTTGGAAATCAAATGGGGTTAAGTGGCTTGCCCAAGGCCACACGGCTAGGTAATTATTAAGTGTCTGAGGTCAGATTTGAACACAGGTATTCCTGACTCCAGGGCTGGTGCTCTATCCACTGCACCACCTAGCTGCCCCCAACATATCTAAGCTTTCTAAGATTTCATTCACCTTAACTTCCTTTTTGTTTATTTTGTGGTTATATTTATCTAGTTCAGAGAGAGGGAGGTTGAAGTCCCCTATCATTAAAGTTTTGCTGTCTATGTCTCCTTGTAATTCACTCAACTTTTCTCTAGGAATTTGAATGCACTTCATTACTTGTGTTGCCTTTTAATAGTTTCCTTCCTCATCCCTTTTAATGAGATCTATTTTTGCTCTTGCTTTATCTGAGATCAGGATGGCTACCCCTGATTTTTTTTACTTCAACTGAAGCATAGTATATTTTGTGCCATCCTTTTTCCTTTACCCTCTGTGTGTATCTCTCTGCTTCAAATGTGTTTCTTATAAACAACGTATTGTAGAAATCTGGTTTTTAAGCCATTCTGTCTGCTTGCAGTTTATGGGACATTTCATCCCATTCACATTTATAATTAATATTACTAATTCTGTATTTCCTTTATTTCCCTCCATGTTATCTTTCCCCTTTAAATTGTTTTCTTTCTTCTCTTATTTCTCCTCATCAAAGTTTTACTCTCTTTCCCCTTTAACTTTACTTTTAAAATTTAACTTTGTTTATTTTCACTCATGCCTTCGACTTCCCTTTCATCAGTCCCTTCTTCCCTTATCTTGTCTTTCCCCTACCTCTTCCCCCAGAGAGCAAGATAGATTTTAGACCCAAGTGAGAATGGGCCAAATCTATGGAATGGAATTTCCTCAATATTCACAGCCTAACTTCTTTCCCTCTAAAATTATAAATCTTTGTGCCTCTTCAACTATTGTTATTTATCACTCAAGTACTATTAATCAGGTGTCATCAATCATAATTTCATTGATTGCCTGATAAACTCAAATTTTTATCAAAGTACCATCACAGATTGGTTGATGCTTGATTGTTTGATAAGTAGCATTGCCTCAAAGTCACCAAGTAGCTTCTCCTCTTCTATCTCATTAAAAGAACACTTTTCAGGGGTGGCTAAGTAGTACAGTGCATAGAGCACAGGCCATGGAGTCAGGTGTACCTGAGTTCAAATCCGGCCTCAGACACTTAATAATTACCTAGTTGTGTGGTCTTGGGCAAGCCACTTGACCCCATTTGCCTTGCAAAAAAAAAAAACCCTAAAAAGAACACTTTTCAAGAGTCTTGAATTACATCATATTGTAATCATTTTTTTTCCTTACTCCCCTTTCAAGTGCCCTCCAAAGACACACAATCCTCATGAGCCAAATTATCATCCAAAGCCAAATCATTTCATGAACTCTTTGTACCCCTCCCCCCAAGACTATTTTCTCCCACACTTTATACCACCCCAGGGTACTTAATCCCTTTTTAAGTGAAGTAAGAATTAAGACAAACACTGATTTAATTCTATAAGAATCTTAAAGGACTCTTAAATACTGGGAGGCCCTGAAGGTCTCACTTGAGAACTTTACAAATGATTGTAAGTTAGGTGAGACACTGACTCAGGACCCCAGCTTATGATGCCCTCCTCAGAGAAAGTGCTAGGCTCTATCAGCACAACAGAATTGAAGTGGATCAAAGGATGCTGAGACACTTAAGTTTAGAGTTAACACCTCAGCTTTTCATCAGGGCTTTTTGTCTCAAACATAGTGATGCCAGCTTGGACCTCTTCAATGGAGAGAAAAGACCCAGTTTTACCCATATTCTTTAAGTCTGGTCTATTCAATTATATTTGACTCCTTTAATTTACTTATTCTAAGAAAAGTAACATTCTCAAGATTTAGAAGTATTATATCATGCCTTTTAGGGTTGTATACAATTTGATGGTCTTGACTAACTTGTTTTGTTTTGATTTTTCCTTCCCTTTTCATTTACCTTCTTATGCAGCTCTTCAGTTGTATATTTGGTGATTGGATTCTCTGTTCAGTTCTGATCTTTGTGTGAGGAAATTCTGAAAGTCCTCTGTTTCGTTGAACATCCATCTTTTCCCCCTGACAACATATGCTGAATTTTGCAGGGTAGTAAATGCTTGATTGTAATCCCCAAGTCCTTTGCCCTCAGATATATGGTGTATACCAGATCCTCCAGTCAGTCTGAGACTGATAGGTCCTATGATTGTGATTGCAATATTCTCCTTTATTTGAGACTTCTGGAATTTGGGTATAACAGCCCTTTGAGTTTTATCCTGGGGACTCTTTCTGGAGGGGTTCTGTGTATTCTTTCAGTGGTTATATTGTTTTCTTGTTCTAGCCAATTTGGACTGTTGTCTCTGATAATTGACTGCATGATGTTTTCCAGCTTTTTTTTTTTTTTGATCTAGGCTTTCTGGCAGTCTGATGACTCATAGATTATCTCTCCTGGATCTAATTTCCAGGTCATTTGTTTTTCCTAAAAGGTACTATTTGTTTTCTAAAATTTTTTCAAATTTTTTTATTTTGTTTGATGGAATCTTGTGGTCTCATAGATGCATTGGTTTCTATTTGTTCAATTCTAATTTTTAGGATTTTATTTTCTTCAATTAACTTTTGTGTTTCCATTTTATAGGTCTTGGATTTTCTGATGAATTTTTCATAATTTTCATGCATAACTCTCATTTCTTTTTTTTTCCATTTTTCTTCTTCCTCTTTTCTTTGTTTTTTTAAAATTTATTTTTATTAAAGATATTATTTGAGTTTTACAATTTTCCCCCCAATCTTGCTTCCCTCCCCCCACCCCCACCCCCATGGAAAGTACTCTGTCAGTCTTTACTTTGTTTCCATGTTGTCCTTTGATCCAAATTGGGTGTGATGAGAGAGAGAAATCATATCCTTAAAGAAGAGAAGAGAAGTCTCAGAGGTAAAAGATCAGACAATAAGATATCTGTTTTTTTCCCCTAAATTAAAGGGAATAGTCCTTGCACTTTGTTCAAACTCCACAGCTCCTTATCTGGATACAGATGGCACTCTCCTTTGCATACAGCCCAATATTGTTCCCAATTGTTGCACTGATGGAATGAGCAAGTCCTTCAAGGTTGAACATCACTCCCATGTTGCTGTTAGGCTGTACAGTGTTTTTCTGGTTCTGCTCATGTCACTCAGCATCAGTTCATGCAAATCCCTCCAGGCTTCCCTGAATTCCTGTCCCTCCTGGTTTCTAATAGAACAATAGTGTTCCATGACATACATATACCACAGTTTGCTAAGCCATTCCCCGATTGAAGGACATTTACTTTATTTCCAATTCTTTGCCACCACAAACAGGGCTGCTATAAATATTTTTGTATAAGTAATGTTTTTACCCTTTTTCATCATCTCTTCAGGGTATAGACCCAGTAGTGGTATTGCTAGATCAAAGGGTATGCACATTTTTGTTGCCCTTTCGGCATAGTTCCAAATAGCTCTCCAGAAGAGTTGGATGAGTTCACAGCTCCACCATCAGTATAGTAGTGTCCCAGATTTCCCACAACCCTTTCAACAATGATCATTATCCTTCCTGGTCATATTGGCCAATCTAAGAGATGTGAGGTGGTACCTCAGAGAAGCTTTAATTTGCATTTCTCTAATAATTAAAGATTTAGAGCATTTTTTCATATGGCTATGGATTGCTTTGATCTCCTCATCTGTAAATTGCCTTTGCATATCTTTTGACCATTTGTCAATTGGGGAATGGCTTTTTTGTTTTAAAAATATGACTCAGTTCTCTGTATATTTTGGAAATGAGTCCTTTGTCAGAATCATTAGTTGTAAAGATTGTTTCCCAATTTACTACATTTCTTTTGATCTTGGTTATATTGGTTTTTATCTGTGCAAAAGCTTTTTAATTTAATGTAATCGAAATCATCTAATTGGATTTTGGTGATGTTCTCCAACCCTTCCTTAGTCATAAACTGCTCCCCTTTCCATAGATCTGACAGGTAGACTAGTCCTTGATCTTCTAATTTACTTATAGTATTGTTTTTTATGTCTATGTCTTGTAATCATTTGGATCTTATTTTGGTAAAGGGTGTGAGGTTATTGGTCTAATCTAAGTTTCTTCCATACTAACTTCCAATTATCCCAGCAGTTTTTATCAAAGAGGGAGTTTTTATCCCAATGGCCTGACTCTTTGAGTGAGTTTTGTTTCTTCCTTCCCAATTCTAATTCCTTCAATTTCTTTTTCTTCTCTAATTTCTCATGCTAACATTTCTAATACAATATTGAATAGTAGTGTTGATAGTGGGCACCCTTGTTTCAACCCTGATCTTATTGGGAATGCCTCTAGCCTCTCCCCATTGAATATAATGCTTGTTGATGGTTTCAAATAGATACTGCTAATTATTTTAAGGAACAGTCCATTTATTCCTACACTCTCTAGTGTTTTTAATAGGAATGGATGCTGTATTTTGTCAAAAGCTTTTTCAGCATCTATTGATATGATCATATGGTTTCTGATAGGTTTGTTGTTGCTATAATTGAATATACTAACAGTTTTCCTAATATTGAACCAACCCTGCATTCCTGGAATAAATCCTACTTGATCATAATGTATTATACTAGTGATGACTTGTTGTAATCGTTTTGCTAAGATTTTATTTAGGATTTTTGCATGTATATTCATCAGGGAAATAGGTCTATAATTTTCTTTCTCTGTTTTAACTCTTCCTGGTTTAGGTAACAGTACCATATTGGTTTCATAGAAAGAGTTAGGCAGAGTTCCATTTTTTCCTATTTTTCCAAAGAGTGTATATAGGATTTGAACCAATTGTTCCTTAAAGGTTTGGTAGAATTCACTTCTGAATCCATCAGGCCCTGGAGATTTTTTTTTTAGGGAGTTCAGTAATGGCTTGTTGAATTTCTTTTTCTGAGATAGGGTTGTTTAGGTATTTAATCTCATCTTCATTTAACCTGGGCAACTTATATTTTTGTAAATATTCATCCATTTCACTTAGATTATCAAATTTAATGGCTTAGAGTTGGGCAAAATAATTTTGAATTATTACTTTAATTTCCTCCTCATTGGTGGTGAGTTCACCTTTTTCATTTATGATACTAGCAATTTGGTTTTCTTTTTTTTAAATCAAATTTACCAGAGGTTTATCAATTTTATTGGTTTTTCATAATACCAACTTTTGATTTAATTATTAATTCAATAGTTTTTTGCTTTCAATTTTATTAATTTCTCCTTTAATTTTTATAATTTCTAATTTGGTATTTTATTGGAGATTTTTGATTTGTTCTTTCTCTAATTTTTTTAGTTGCATGTTTAGTTCATTGATTTTCTCTTTCTCCAATTTATTCATGTAAGCATTTAGAGCTATAATATATCCCCTGAGAGTCGTTTTGAATGAATCCCATAGGTTTTGGTATGTTGTTTCATTATTATCATTATCTAGGATAAAATGGTTTATACTTTCTATTATTTGTTTTTTGGTCCACTCATTTTTTAAAAATGAGGTTATTCAGTTTCCAATTTGTTCTGGGTCTATATCTCCTTGGCCCAGTATTGCATATGACTTTTATTGCATTGTGATCTGAGAAAGATGTATTCACTATTTCTGCCTTTCTGTAGTTGACCATTAGGATTTTATGTCCTAGTATATGGTCAATTTTTTATATGTTCCATGTACTGCAGAGAAAAAGTTATATTCCTTTCTATCCCCATTCAGTTTCCTCCATAAGTCTACCATATCTAATTTTTCTTATAATCTATTTACCTCCTTAACTTCTTTCTTGTTTATTTTATGATTTGATTTATCTAGATCTGATAGCGGGAGGTTGAGGTCTCCCACTATTAGAGTTTTGCTGTCTATGTCTTCCTGTAGTTCTTTCAGATTCTCATCTAAGAATTTGGGTTCTGTCCCACTTGGTGCATATATATTCAATATTGAAATGACTTCATTGTCTATGGTACCTTTTAGGAGGATAAAGTTTCCTTCCTTATCTCTTTTAATGCTATCTATTTTTGCTGCTGAGTGTCTGTCCCTTCTAGTTCAGTATATTCTATCAAATAGAGTCAAAATTCCTGAGAGTTATTAGAGTCTTTCTCTAACGTGGGGTTAAAGCTAGTTATATCCCATTAGATAGCAGTTTCATGGATAGGTCATGAATGTCCATCATTTCTGGCTAGGTGTATTCTCTCTGTTAGAGTTACAGTTCTCAAGATTTATGAGAATCTTCCCCCCCCCATCCATGCTGGGACATAGCAAGTTTCAACTTACTGGATTGCATTTTTTTTTCCCTTTTACCGCCCCCCCCGCCTTTTTTTACCCTTTTTATGTGACTCTTGAACCTCCTGTTTGATGTCCAAATTTTTTGTTTAGGTCTGGTCTTTCAACATAAATTTTTGGAATTCTTCCAATTCGTTAAATGTCCATCTTTTTCCCTGGAAGAGAAGGCTCAACTTTGCAGGAAAGTAGATTCTTGGCTGCATTCCAAGCTCCCTTGTTCTTCAAAATATTTTGTTCCAGGCCCTTTGTTCCCTTATCGTTGATGCAGCCAGGTCCTGAGTGGTCCTTACTGTGGCTCCTTGATATTTAAATTATTTCTTTCTGGCTGCTTGCAGGATTTTCTCTTTTATCTGATAGTTCTGGAGTTTGGCCACAACATTCCTTGGTGTTTTCATTTTAGGATCTTTTTTTCTGGTGGGGATCGATGTACTCTTTTAATAACTACTTTGCCCTCCAATTCCATGATAACAGGGCAGTTTTCCATCACTAGATCCTGTAATATTAAGTCCAGGCTTTTTTTCTCTCTTCAGTGTTTTTCAGGAAGTCCTATAATTTTCAGGTTTTCCCTCCTCAATCTATTCTCGAGGTCATTGATTTTGTTGATGAGGTATTTTACATTTGCTTCTATTTTTTCTATTTTTTGATTTTGTTTAACTGACTCTTGCTGTCTCATGTAGTCATTAGTTTCTATAGACTCCATTCTTTTTTGGGGGGAGGAGTTTTCTTCATTAACCTTTTGCAACTCCTTTCCCAATTGGTCAATTCTACTTTTGAAAGAGCTTTCCATTTGACCAATTGAGGTTATGAGAAAATTAATTTCTTTTGCATTTGCCCATTTGAGGATCTGAGAGAATTATTCTCATTTTGTATTTGTCCATCTGATGCTGTGAGAGATTTATTATCATTTTGTAATTGTCCAATTGATGATCTGAGAGATTTATTCTCATTTTGTATTGGTCCAATTGATGCTGTGAGAGATTTATTCTCATTTTGTAATTGTCCAATTGATCTGAGAAATTTAGTCTCCTTTTGTATTTGTCCAATTGTATTTCCTAAGGTTTTGTTTTCTTGTTGCAAGGTATCATTTTCTCTCCCAGATTTTTAAGCTCCTTCCTTATTTCTTCAAGGAAGTTTTTCTGTGCTGGAGACCAGATTGTATTCTCCTCAGAGGTTCCAGGTCTCTCCGAGTTTTTTATACTATTACTTTCTAAGCACTATCTGGAGGTCTGACCTTGGGAACTCCTCTTTGTTCCTATGCAATGGCTAGGGTGCCCATCACACTTTCACTACAATCTCTCATTCCCTCTGATCCCTCCCCTGGCTGCAAACCTTAACTCACCCTTCTGTCCTGATACTGAAACCAGGGAATTTGCTCCCTTGCAGGTGCCCACAGCCAGCAAAGTCCTCATTTCTACTTTTTCACTCATTAGGCATAAGCTTGCTCCTTCCTGTCCACAGTCAGAGCCCAGGCCACATCAGGTCAGCATAACTAAACCTGGCTTCCTACAACAGTGGAGAATGCTTCTCTCTTCCCCTCCTCGACTGTTTAACTCCCACATTGTGGGTGAGGTTAATAATGGTTAAGTGGAGTCTACCTGGAGGCTTTTTCACTTGAATTTCCCCTGGTAGTTTAGGTCTTTCCTAAGGTCTTCTCAAGTTATCTTAGGAGGACAACTGCTGTCCCCTGACTTTAATTATTTCTGTGACTCTAAGCTTAATTTGTCTTCCTTGTGAGAGATATTTGAAAAGCCTCTTATTTTCTGACTTCCCCCCCTCTGTTCATATTTTCAGTCTTCCAGATGGAAACATTGGAGCTATCCTCTGATTCTTTATTTGCCCTTCATATCCAAATAGCTGTCAAATTCTGTTCATTTTTGCCCTTGAACTTCTCATGTGCTACAGACTTTTTTTACAAAGCTACCAGAATCAGGAGTTGTGAGTTAAGACAGCAATGTTAACACTGATATATATATTCTTCTATTGATGTCCTACTTGCCGGAAGACCTGTTTGATTTTCTTCAGTTGGTGCAACCTTTGGCTTCCATACTAGCCACATCGTTGGGACTAAAAATGAATTGGAATCCTCTGACAAGGTGACCTGAAGGAAGTTACATCAAAATTCAGTTATACTTAACCTCAAATTAGGTTTAAAAAATGTATCAAAACTTTTAAAAGAATTAAATAAAATTAGGAAACAAATTCCATAGGAAAAAATTCTACAGAGGTTTTCCTAGGAGCAATCAAATGTAATGAAGAAATAAAGTGGAGTAAGAAAATGTCTGAATAAGAGAAAATACCTTCCAATAGGTACAACTAGAATAAACATGTGAACATATAGAAATCTTAATAATATAATTGAATTAAGAAGTACATTACTACTTCTAATAAAAAACTTGGAGAATTTATGCCTTAGAACAGAAGCAGGTTAACAGAGCAAACAAAATGGAAGAGATACAAGTAACATTCATTAAGATAGTTAGATTAATGTTACATCAAAAGACAACAAAATTATAAGAAAATATTACATAAGAATTTTTTTAAATTTATGTAGAAAACAGAATCTTGAAAGCTCATATAAAAACATTGACCTTTCCAAAAAGGGCAAAGTGTAGACTGATAGAATCTATAAGTTCTCATTAGATGAAAACCCTGGTTTTAATGGAATTTACAAGTCAGGAACAGATACCAAGGAACTGTAGTCATAATCTTGTTAGATTACTCATCAGAATGGGCAGCTAGGTAGTGCAGTGAATGAAGCACCAGTCCTGGAGTCAGGAGAACCTGAGTTCAAATGTGGCCACAGTTACTTAATAAAAAAAACAAACAAACAAACAAACCTCATCAGCAATGAAAATGAAAAAGGAAATTAGAAAATAAGATACTGAAAAACAATTGAACCTTGTTTTTACTCAATAAAACTTTATCTTTCAAAAATGAACAAAATCCTATGAAGGAATAAAATGAACTTTTAAAAGAATTTATTTTCCAAGTATTCCTTCTGAAAAAACCCAGTGTTGTGTAGCTTCATTGAAATGTAGATCTAGTCTCATAAAACTCATAAACTAAACTTTGAGAGACAGAACCCACAGAAGGGACCCAGTGAGGCAGTTCTCCTACTCAAGGTAACCTGGAAAAGAGCAGAAAGGCTCTGCTCCCCAGGGTCGTAGGGGCAGCCCGCTGGAGGGGTGGCCCGCCAGAGCAAAAGAACTTCAGCCTCCTGGAGGCAGCCCCAGGGCGCTGGGAGCCTCAGCTCACAGCAGGGGGGAGTTTCCTGAGCTACACCTCAGGGAGCACCAGGCACAAATTGGGGGAACAGCTGGGGGACCTCTGTCAGAGCAAGCACTTGAAGCCCAGCCCTCAGGGCACACAGAGAGCAGGGTAGCCAGCACAGCCAAGTTCCAGGAACAGAAACAGGTGGAAACAGTAAGCAGGAGCCCCCAGGGCATGAGCCAATTGAGCTGAGGGAGGGGAGTGAAGAGAGAGACTACAGAGCTCTGCCCCTGGAACAGGACTCTGGGGCTCTGACCACATTCAGATCCTGATCGCAGTCTAGGCACCCCCACAGAACAGCAGCCCCCCCCACCTCAGCCCCATGGCTGAGGTGGGTACATATGCTCATTCACAGACCAGGAGGGAAGATAGAGCCTCACACACTGAGACCCTTGTGGGAGTGTCCCAAAAGCTCAGGAAGCACCCCAAAACTAGGCTCAGACTGGGAAAATGAGCAAGCAGAGAAAAAAGAGGAACACCATTGAGAAATATTTTCCATATGAGCCCAAGAAGGATCAATATACTCAGTCTGAAGATGAGGAAGTACAAGCTCCTGCATCTAAAGACTCCAAGAAAAACAAATTGGGCTCAGGCTATGACGGAGCTCAAAAAAGACTTTGAAAATCAAATTGAGGGAGTTAGAAGAAAAACTGGGAAAAGAAAGGAGAGAGATGCAGGAAAAACATGAAAATGAAGTCAGCATCCTAGTCAAGGAAATCCAAAAAAAAAAAATGCTGAAGAAAATAGCATGCTAAAAACCAGCTTAGGTCAAATGGATAAAACAGTTCAAAAAGTTATTGAGGAGAAGAATGCTTTAAAAAGCAAAATTGGCCAGATGGAAAAAGAGATAAGAAAACTCTCTGAGGAGAACAAATCCTTCAGACAAAGAATAGAATTCAGGGAGATTGATGAATATACCAAAAATCAGGAATCAATACTTCAAAACCAAAAAAATGAAAAATTAGAAGAAAATGTAAAATAACTCATTGAAAAAACAACTGATATAGAAAACAGACTTAGGAAAGATAATTTAAAAATTATTGGAATACCTGAAAGTCATGATCAGGAAAAGAGCCTTGACATCATTTTCAAAGAATTACTACAGGAAAATTGCCCTGATATTCTAGAAGCAGAGCAGAGGGCAAAATAGAAGTGGAGAGAATCCACCAATCCCCCCTGAGAAAGAGATCCCAAAAAAACCAACCCCTAGGAATATTATTGCCAAATTCCAGAACTCCCAAGTCAAAGAGAAAATATTACAAGCAGCCAGAAGGACACAGTTCAAATATCGTGGAGCTGCAGTCAGGATCACACAGGACTTAGCAGCAACTACATTGGAAGCTCGAAGGGTTTGGAATATAATATACTGGAAGGCAAAAGAGCTTAGAATGCAGCCAAGAATGAACTACCCAGCAAGGCTGAATGTCCTCTTCCAAGGAAAAAGATGGACTTTCAATGAACCAGGGGAATTTCAAAGGTTCCTTTTGGAATGGCCAGAGCTGAACAGAAGGTTTGATCTTCAGATACAGGACTCAGGTGAAGTATAGAGATTGAAGGAGAAGGGGAAAATATGAGGGACTTAATGATGATGAACGGCATGTATTCCTGTATAGAAAAATGACACTGATAATACTCATATGAACCTTCTCATTTAATAGAGCAGGTGGAAGGAGCTTTTATAGTTGAAGCACAGGAGAAAGCTGAATTTGAAGATATATTGTGGTGTAAAAATGGAGTCAATAGAAAAAAGGGAAATGTAATGGGAGAAAGAAAAATGAGAGGGGGTAATAGGCCAAGATATTTCATATAATAAGATTTTTCTTTATTATATTGAACTATTGCAATGATATGGAAGCGGGAAGGCAAGGGGGAATGAGGGAATCTTTGCTCTCATCAGAGGTGGCTAGGAGAGGAAATAGCATATATATGCAATGGGGTATAGACATCTAGAGTATAAGGGGCAGAGGATGGGGAAGGGGGGATGTGAGTGATGGAGGAGAGGATGGACCATGGGAGGGGGGGGAGAGTGGTCAGATATAATGCATTTTCTTTTTTTACTTCTTGCAAGGGGCTGGGATTGGATGGCCTGTCCAGGACTATAGGGCCAGGTGGATGCTGGGCCTAAGGGGTGGTATGGGGACTCAGGGCTTCTTGGCCCCAGAGCCAGGGATCTGTTAGTTGTGCCACTCAGCGACCCTACAGCAGAGTCAGAGTGAAAGGAGAGGGAAAATATAGTACATGGTAGTGGAGAAATATGAAACGAGGGAGTTGTGATCAGCAATGGCAACAGTGGAAAAATATGGAAGTAACCTTTGCCATGGACTTATCATAAAGAATGTGATCCCGCCGCAACAGAGTTGTTGGTGTTGGAACAAAGACTTAAGCACATTTTTTATTATTATTATTATTTTTTGGGGGGTGCAGGGCAGATTGGGCTGGGTAGCCTGCCTGATGCCACATAGCAGGGTGATCGTTGGGTGTCTGAGGCCGGATTTGGACCCGGGTGCTCCTGGCTCAAGGGCCAATGCTCTGTCTGCCATCCAGCCGCCCCTACTATTATTATAATTTTTTTTTTTTTGCAGGGCAGTGGGGTTTGGGTGGCTTGCATGTCACATGGCTGGGTGATTGTTGGGTGTATGGGGCCGGATGTAGGCTCTAGTGCTCATGGCTACAGGGCTGGTGCTTCGTCCATTGCGCCACCTGTCCATACCCACAATTATTACTATTATTTTTTTGTTTTAATTTTTTTCCTCTCCCCTTTACTTTATCGCTCAAGCAAGTCTAGAGCTAATGAACAACAACTGAATACTTCAGAAAATCACCAGTTTTGAAAATTCTGAAAAGTATAAAATGACCAGTTAGAGCATTGAAGAAACAAAAAGAGATAAACTCCATTGTGCTGGCCTTGTGTTTTTAATTAAAAAAAAAAACCTGATCACTTCTATATCATGGGGCCAAGAAAATATATATGATGATTTCTTTCATGAGTGAACATTTTTGTTTCTGGTAGGTACAGGAAAAAAAATCCTGTTAGAATCTATGTTTAAGTAATAGAATTTTCAAATGAGTTTGGTTCGATGGGTAAAGAAAGTTCTAGTAATAAAAAGTAATAAAATTCAAGTATTAAAAAATAACATTTTGGGGCAGCTAGGTGGTGCAGTGGATAGCACACCATCCCTGGAGTCAAGAATACCTGAGTTCAAATCTAGCCTCAGACACTTAATAATTACCTAGCTGTGTAGCCTTGTACAAGCCACCTAACTCCATTGCCTTGCAAAAAAACTAAAAATAAAATTTTCTTAAAAAGTGCATGTCTTTGAAAACTATCAAATGACTGTTGTTGTGGTCCTTCAAGTCATTTGCATTTAACTGCTTCAAGGTTTAAGATGGTAAAACATTGAAAATATTAAATAATTTGAGAGAGTATAAGATGATTAAATAAGGATAGTTGATTTCATAGCTGAAGTTTGATGAGTTTTTGCAACATAAATGAATGGTCTGTCACAGAATACCATGAACCTCGGATTTAAACCATTGAAAGTAATAAGAATGAAGAGCTAGCAGCAGAAAATTGAAGAAATAGCAGTGAGTAATAAAATGATCAATTTTTTTAGAACTAAAGAAATTGTAAGTCATGGTGGCAACAGTCTGGTAAAAGTTGCTTTGTATCCCTTTTTGCTGTAAACTCTATTGACTGTAAGCTTATTGGTCTAGCATCCGTGAGTAAACAACAGGCTAATTTTTCTGCCTTGTCCAAAGGGTCATCCTGAACAGTTTTACAAATGTTTTGTTTACTACAAACTGACAGATCAATGCAGCCCCCTAATGAGAGTCAAGTCTTGGGTTGAATGCATTGTTTAGAGAAAGTCAGTCTGAAGAATTTTGCATTTTTCTGAATTAAAAGGAGGGGTACTAAACTTCTAAAGGAGGCTGGAAGTTTAAAGAGCTTGTAAATGCTTTATCTTTTGGGGAATAAAATAGATTAATATTTGCCTGGTTTTAAAGTGGTGAGGAACATAAGAACATTACTAGAAAAGTAGTTTCATGGAGTGCAGATATTTCAGACTGGACCACTGAAATGAAATTTTGTAATTCATTGTTATGAGTGTTATGCCTGAACTTCCCAGAAGGTTAGTGAATACTTAGTGGGTGGCTTATGCATTGATTGCAACAAGAATAATTCATTTTGTAGGCAATGAGAAGCCTCTGCATGTTTTTGGACAACTTAGTTGTGCATTAGAAAGATTATTATATAGGCAGTGGTATGAAGGAAAAATTAAAGAGGAGCAAGGCTAGAAGCAAGAAGATAAATGAGTTTCTCTTACATTTCAATACTTGCAGATGAAAGGTAAAGAGAGCCTCAACAGGAGTTCTGAGAGTGAAAGAGAAGGGAGAAATACAAATGATGTGGAAATACCCTTCAGTGTATTTGATCTAAACTAGTTGCTAGGTTAAAGATAGTCTGATGGAATTTATTTACACCAATATATGACATCACATCAACCTTCCTGGCATTCTTTGTGTTTTAACTGGAGCATACTTGTTAACTCAAATTAATCCCAATCTGAGAAATTTCAGTTAGGCTAATCAAGTGCCTGTAAAATTTTAGACTATGTAGGGAACAATTTTATTTTGGTTCAAAGGAACCATCATATTCCAGCTACTTGAAACAGTTTGAATCCTCTTATCTTAAGCAGTTTCTGAACTTAGAACTTCTGAAAGCTCTGTGTTTTGGATACTTAATTCACTTGGTATACAGACCTCATTGGGATTGGTGCAAAATGGGGTGGCATGGCCATTTTCATATATATGGATCATTTATCAGGTCTGTGTTACCTGATAATAACTTTTAATGAAAGTAGCATTGAATTATACATTATTTTGTAATATTCTCTCTACCTCAACAAAAAATATCGAGGGGTGGGAACAAGGTTTAGCACTTAATAGATTCTCAGTGAATACTTGAATTAAGCTATGTTGATATATGTTGATATAGTTAGAAATTTATGGGAGTTTTAAATTTCTAGTTTGTTTAAAATTTTTATCATTAGTTTTTGCCTTTTTTTGAAAAGTTGTGAAATAATATGTCATAAATATGTGAAATAATATGCAGCATATTGAAAGAAGACACTAACATATTCCCTATACTCTTTAACAGGCACAGTCACTTGCAGCATCTCTGTCTACCCGGCAGCTGTTACGAATTGTTCGTCGATTATCAAAGTATCCTGATGAAAGTCTTCACAGGGCTGTAAAT
This sequence comes from Macrotis lagotis, assembly GCF_037893015.1. Taxonomy (NCBI): domain Eukaryota; kingdom Metazoa; phylum Chordata; class Mammalia; order Peramelemorphia; family Peramelidae; genus Macrotis; species Macrotis lagotis. Next base: position 95,541,266 of record NC_133663.1, read on the forward strand.
AAAGCTTGCCTGTCCAGGTATCCATATTTTATATTTTTGTCAAATGGAAATTATCTGTAATTTAATGCTGACATGCAAGTGTAAATTTGAATTAGTGTCAGAATGCTGACCAAAAGTTACAGTATTATGTGTTTAGAACTGGAAGACCTAAAGACCTTCCTTTGTCTAACCTCATTTTATATTTGGAGAAATGAGAATCAGTGAGGTTCAAAGAATACATCAGGCCTAAGATTCATTCCAAGATCTCTTTTTCTTAATAAATATATATTACTTTTATTTATCTCATTGAATATTTCCTAATTACATGTAAAAAATATTTTACAGACATTTTAAAAAATTTTGAGTTCCAAATTCTCTCCATCCCTTATGTCCATCCCCCTTCCTTGAAAAGGTAAGCAATTTGATTTTGATTATACATGTGAGGTCACAAAAACATATTTCCTTACCAATCATATTGCAAACAAAGCAATAAAAATTAAGAAAATTTTTAAAAGCATACTTCAATCTGCATTCAGAGTTCATCAGTTCTCTCTCTTGAAGTGGATAATATTTCTTTTTTTTTAATTTATTTTTATTCTCATTTTGTACAAATGTTTTTTACATTAATAAGATATTCTTGTTTACAAGTAAACAAAATACCCCTCCCCCCATGAATATAGATAGAATTGCTTGGGCTAAAAAAGTAAAGGGGAGAGAAAAAAAATTAAAATTAAAAAAAATAATAGTAATAATTGTAGGTATGGCCAGGTGGCACAATGGATGAAGCACCAGCCCTGGAGCCATGAGCACTGGCCATATCCTGCCTCGTAAACCCAATAATCACCCAGCCATGTTACATGCAAGCCACCCAATCCCCACTGCCCTGCAAAAACCAAAAAGAAGAAAAAAAAAGACCCAAAATAAAATAAAATAGTAATAATAGTAGGGGTGGCTGGGTGGCAGACAGAGCATTGGCCCTTGAGCCAGGAGCACTTGGGTTCGAATCTGGCCCCAGACACCCAAAGATCACCCTGCTATGTGGCCCCAGGTAGGCCACCCAGCCCCACTTGCCCTGCACCCTCCCCCAAATAATAATAACAAAAGATGTGCTTCAGTCTTTGTTCCAACACCATCAACTCTGTCATGGGTGAATCACATTCATTATGATAAGTCCATCACAAAAGTTACTTCCATATTTTTCCAAGGTTGCCATTGCTGATCGCAACTCCCTCCTTTCTTATTTCTCCACTACCATGTACTCTATTTTCTCTCTCCTTTCACTATGACTCTGCTGTAGGGTAGCTGAGTGGCACAGCAGACAGATCCCTGGTCCTGGGGCCAAGAGGCCCCGAGCCCCCTCTACCACCCCTTAGGCCCAGAATCCACCTGGCCCTGTGGTCCTGGGCAGGCCTTCCATTCCCAGCTCCTTGCAAGAAGTAAGAAAGAAAATGTGTTATATCTGGCCACTCTCCCCCCATGGTCTATTCCCCCTCTCCTTTTTCTTTCTCCCATTCCATTTCCCTTTTTTTTATTGACTCCATTTTTACACCCTATTTTATCTTCAAATTCAGCTTTCTCCTGTGCTTCAACTATAAAAGCTCCCTCTACCTGCTCTATTAACTGAGATGGTTCATATGAATATTATCAGTATTATTTTTCTATACATGCAGTTCATCCTCATTAAGTCCCTCATATTTCCCCCCTCTCCTCCAATCTCCATGCTTCACCTGAGTCCTGTATCTGAAGATCAAACCTTCTGTTCAGCTCTGGCCATTCCAAAAGGAACCTTTGAAATTCCCCGGGTTCATTGAAAGTCCATCTTTTTCCCTGGAAGAGGACATTCAGCCTTGCTGGGTAGTTCATTCTTGGCTGCATTCTAAGCTCTTTTGCCTTCCGGTATATTATATTCCAAGCCCTATGAGCTTCCAATGTAGTTGCTGCTAAGTCCTGTGTGATCCTGACTGCAGCTCCACCATATTTGAACTGTGTCCTTCTGGCTGCTTGTAATATTTTCTCTTTGACTTGGGAGTTCTGGAACTTGGCTATAATATTCCTGGGGGTTGGTTTTTTGGGATCTCTTTCTCGGGGGGAATCGGTGGATTCTCTCCATTTCTATTTTGCCCTCTGCTTCTAGAATATCAGGGCAATTTTCCTGTAGTAATTCTTTGAAAATGATGTCAAGGCTCTTTTCCTGATCATGACTTTCAGGTATCCCAATAATTTTTAAATTATCTTTCCTAAGTCTGTTTTCCTTATCAGTTGTTTTTTCAATGAGATATTTCACATTTTCTTCTAATTTTTCTTTTTTTTTTGTTTTGAAGTATTCATTCCTGATTTCTGGTAAATTTATCAATCTCCCTGAATTCTATTCTTTGTCTGAAGGATTTGTTCTCCTCAGAGAGTTTTCTTACCTCTTTTTCCATCTGGCCAATTTTGCTTTTTAAAGCATTCTTCTCCTCAATAACTTTTTGAACTGTTTTATCCATTTGCCCTAAGTTGGTTTTTAGCATGCTATTTTCTTCAGCATTTTTTTGGATTTCCTTGACTAAGCTGCTGATTTCTTTTTCATGTTTTTCCTGCATCTCTCTCCTTTCTTTTCCCAGTTTTTCTTCCAACTCCCTCATTTGATTTTCAAAGTCTTTTTTTGAGCTCTATCATAGTCTGAGCCCAATTTCTGTTTTTCCTGGAGTCTTTAGATGCAGGAGCTTGTGCTTCCTCATCTTCAGACTGAGTATTTTGATGCTTCTTGGGCTCATTTGCAAAATATTTCTCAATGGTCTTCTTGTTTCTTTGCTTGTTCATTTTCCCAGCCTAAGCCTGTTTTTTAGGGTGCTTCCTGAGCTTTTCGGACACTCCCACAGGGGTCTCAGTGTGTGAGGCTCTGTCTTCCCTCTTGGTCTGTGAATGACCATAAGCATCCCCCTCTGCCATGGGGCCGAGGTGGGGGGGGGGAACCCTGTTGTTCTATGGAGGGGCCTAGACTGGGATCAGGATCTGAATGTGGTCAGAGCCCCAGAGTCCTGTTCCAAAGGCTGAGGACAGAGCTTGGCAGTCTCTCTCTCTCTCTCTCTCTTCACTCCCCTCCCTCAGCTCAATGGGCTCATGCCCTGGGGGCTCCTCCTTACAGGCTCCACCTGCTTCTGTTTCCCACTCTGGGCTGCAGAAAGACCAAGCTGCTTGCTGTGTGCCCTGAGGGCTGGGCTCCATGTGCTTGCTCTGACAGATGTTCCCCAGCTGTTCCCCCACTTTGTGCCAGTGCTCCCCCGGTGTGCATCTCAGGAGACTCCCCCGCTGCTGTGAGCCCCGGCTCCTAGCGCCCTGGGGCTGCCTCCAGGAGGCTGAAGTTCTTTGGCTCTGGCAGGCCACCCCTCTGGCAGGCCGCCCCTCTGACCCCGGGGAGCAGAGCCTTTCTGCTCTTCTCCAGGTTACCTTGAGTAGGAGAACTGCCTCACTGGGTCCCTTTCTGGGTTCTGTCTCTCAAAAGTTTAGTTAGAGTCCTTAGCTTATGCGTTTTTATCAGAGAGCTCCTAAGACTGGATCCCTTCATGTCGCCATCTTGGCTCGGCCCCCCCCCCCCCCATAATATTTCTAATCATAGATCTTTTAGAATTTTTGTACACCAAAACCTTCTGATATTTCCCCCAAAGCCAATGTTCTTTCCACTTTTGCATTCCTGCTTTTCCAGGCTTGGAGACAATTTTGAAAGATTAACCTTCAGGATTTCCAGTGTGCTTGCTAAATTTTAATAAACTTTAACACATGAAATAGTATTACCCTGGATGTATATTTTTACCCAAAATTTTATCTTTCTATTTGCTTCCATTTCCCAAATTTACTGATTTAAAAAAGAAACAATCATTTGCTTCCAGAAGTTCATTATACATAATAATTCAACCAACTGACTAACAAATATTTATTGAGCATCTGATTTGTGCCAGGTACAAACACAATGAATGAAACACTTATTCTTTAGGAGTTTATATTCTAATGGGAGATATAAAAGTAAAGTAAAACATAGATATTAAAAAGACAAATACAGAATAGTTAAATCTAAGTTATTTAAGGTATACTTAAATACAAGATATTAAAAAGAGTCAAATATGAAATATTTTCCTTGGGTGGAGGGCACTAGCATTTAGGGCAATCAGGAAAGGCTTCATGTAGATGATGTCTGTCCTGTATTTTGAAAAAAAAAAGAGAGAATCCATGAAGTGAAGGTGAAAAACAAATGTTCTAGGAATGGGGAATAATCAAGGCAAAGGTATGGAGATAAGAGATGGTGTGTCCTAAAATGAAGAGCAAAGTAAAGACTTCTCTGAATGGCTTAAAGATTTCAAGATGAAAAGTTTTAAGCAATGAACCTTAGCCAATAAGAAAGACAAGTTGGAGTCAGGTTGTGGAGGGCTTTTAAAACTAAACAAAATGGTTTATTTTTAATTCAAGAGACAGAAGAAATCCACTAGGTTTGACTGAATAAGGAAGTTATATGATCATAATTATGTTTAGAGAAAATCAGTTTGGCAGTAGTATAAATTGGAGAGAAAATTAAGGTAGAGAAATCAATTAGGAGACTGTTAAGTCATCTAGGCAAGATATGATGAGGATCTGAACTAAGGTGATTTAACTGTGTGAGCATAGAGAAGAGGTCTGATTTAAGGAATTTAGTGGATGTAGAAACAGCAAGATTTGGCAACTGATTTGCAAAGTGATTTGAGGGAAAGTGAAGAGTTGTGATTTATGATTCTAAGATCTTAGATTCCATGAATCTAAGGTTACTGAGAGGATGGTAATATCCTACTCTAGATAGTAGTGTAGGTTTGGGAGAAAAAAGATTATAATGAGTTCTGTTTCTTCTATAGTGAGTTTGAGATATCCATGGAATACCCATTTTGAGATGTGTAACATCATTTGGAGATGCTTAACTGCAGTTCAGTAGAGAATAAGTTTAGGGATAGATAGATACATACATTGATAAATATACCTGCATTCATATAAATACACACATATATTATTAGATTCTTTTACATACAGATAATAACTGAATCTGTGAGGTCAAGTGAAATTATATAGGACAAAAAGAAGAGACCCAGGAGAGATAAGTCTTAGTAGAAATAGGGAAGAAATGGTCAGAATGACACAAGAGAGCAGTATCATAAAAATCTTAGAAAGGAGAAATTATACAAAAGAAAAAAATATTGATTTTGTAAAACACTGAAAAGAGGTCAAGAACATTTTTATTTGACTAATGATGTTGAAAACCAGATTGCAATATTTAGGATTGAAAGAGAGGAGAGTTTAGTAGACAAACCAATTATAGAGTTTTCTCAAGAAGTTTAGCCATAAAAGAGAGGAGCTATGAAAGATGGTCTTAGACAATAAGAATTTTTTTCCTTTTTTTTTTTTTTTAAGGTTTTTGCAAGGCAATGGGGTTAAGTGGCTTGGCCAAGGCCACACAGCTAGGTAATTATTAAGTGTCCGAGGCTAGATTTGAACTCAGGTCCTCCTGACTCCAGGGCTGTCTTTATCATTCTTAAAAAAAATTCTTATCCAGGGAGGCTAGGTGGCACAGTGGATAAAGCATGGGCCCTGGAGTCAGGAGTACCTGGGTTCAAATCTGGTCTGGGACACTTAATAATTACCTAGCTGTGTGGCCTTGGGCAAGCCACTTAACCCCATTTGCCTTGGAAAAAAAAAAACAAAAAAAAAAGAATGATGAAGACAAGGGGCAGCTAGGTTGGCACAGTGGATAAAGCACCAGCCCTGGAGTCAGGAGGACCTGAGTTCAAATCTAGCCTCAGACACTTTACCTAGTTGTGTGACCGTGGGCAAGTCACTTAACCCCGTTGTCTTGTGAAAAGCAAAAAAGAAAAAAAAAGAATGACGAAGACACAGGCACATTTGTAGGTGATAAGGAATTAACCAAGAAACATGGAAAGATTAAACATAAGTGAGAAAGTTGGGATAACAGTGGGATCAATTTGGCAGAGAAGTCAAAAGGAGATAGTATTTAGTACACATGTAGAGTGGTTGACTTCAGCAAAGAGATGTGCCACCTCTTCATGTGGAAATAATAAGAGATTCCTGAGAGATGTGAAATGAGGAATGGAGAAAGGGAACACTTGTGATAAATGATCTTAGTGAGGTGGTGAAGATTGGGGCAAATTCCTTCGATAAGAGAGTGGAAGTCTTGCAGAGAAAGTTTAGAAGAGCCAGTTCAAATCTCGCCTCTGACACAAAATAATTACCTAGCTGCATGGCCTTAGGCAAATCACTTAACCCCATTGTCTTGGTGGGGGAAAGAATAGAATATTTGTTTTTCTGAGGAATGGGCATGGTTGAGAATATGAATTTGTGTTAGGGGTACATAAGTAGGAATGAAGAAAGCAGATGGTGAGAGTAATACAGGGTTGGGATATGACAAAGCAATGAATATCAAGGATTTTGAGAATGGAGTACAGTATAAAGTTGAATTGGTTCATTGAGATAGAGGTAGGGAAAATAATCTATTAAGTCTATGAAGGGCTGATAGGTTGAGAAAAATAGGGGTGGAGGGAATAGAGATCATAATAATGATGAAAAACAAATTTAGAGAGCATAAGGAATAGGGAAAGGTGGAATGGTTAACTATGACATTACACTATTATACTATGACAAAAAGAAGTTACATGTGCTGGTATTTCAGAAGTGTGGGTAGGTTATAGGTCCACCTCTGCCACTAACTACATATCATTGGATATATTTCCTCATCTGTAAAAACAGAGTTTGGTCTAAATGATCTCTTAAGTTTTTTCTACGTCAATGATTGAAGGTAACTTCTGATAATTAACTTTTAAATTCTCCAAAACAACTTCTTCAGAAATCTTTTAGTTTGGAGAATTCTTTATATCTAAGTTTGCTTTGTCATTTTGTAGTTTAAGCCTTGTATTATCATCACTATATTTGAAAAGCAGCTCAATTCCATTCTCTTTTTTGTTTTTTTTGCAAAGCAGTGGGTTAAGTGACTTGCCCAAGGTCACACAGCTAGGTCATTATTAAGTGTCTGAAACAGGATTTGAACTCAGATCCTCCTAACTCCAGGGCTGGTGCTGTATCCACTAGCTGCCCCTAGATTCCATTCTCTTGTAGAATATCAGACTTAAATCTCAACATTTTCTAGTCCAAATCTTAGCTGATTAAGAATCTCTTTTGCAATATACCTAATCAATCATTATCCAGATTTTGATTCTCCTTTGGGTTAGTGCCCATTGTTAAAAATTCTTGCTTATACTTAGTCTAAATCTCAGTCTCCACCAGTTCCAATCATTGCTTCTAGTTATTTCTTCTTGATTCAAGGAAAATAAGATTAATAATCTTTTTTCTATATTCTCTAAAGAACCTTTTTTCCATTTTCTTATGTTTAAAGATAGCATGTAAAACTTTATATTTATCCTTATTAAAATTAATCTTCTTGGATTCAAGTCCTGTTCTAGCCTGTCACAATGTGGTATGAGAGAGAATCCTGATTCTCTTCTCCATTATGATGTTTATCCTTGCCATTTTTGTATCTTATGCATATTTCATAAGCATATTAACTATACTTATTTCATTTATGATAAAAATACTAAATCCAAGGCTAGTCACAAAAACTCTGGAGAGGGATACTGGAATCTTCTTCCCAAGTTGGAGTATTCTTTATTTACTGTTCTTTTGTAGTTTACCTTTCAACCAGAACTAAATCTGTTCCATTGTCTAGACTACATCTTATTATGTTTTTTCTACAATGGTACAGGAGAAACTTTGTCAAATATTTTGCTAGTCTAGCTAAACTACATGGAATTCTCTTAATTTGCCAATCTAGCAACTCTTTCAATAAAGGAAATATGATATTAAAGAAAAATATTTCCTGCTTTTGGCCAGAAACAAAATCACCATCATTTCTATGTCTAACTCATTCTTTGTTTATGAGAATGTGACTCAGTAAATAGTGTTTCCCTCATTGATTGCTCTATTATTGAAGGCTAAAATGATTATTAATACAAATGAAGAACTTACCTGTTCTTTTTACAGTAAGTTGTTTTTTTTTACAGTAAAAACTCCAGTAGTTACCAGCCAGTTTCTTGAGATCCCTTTCAACCCTAGATCTCTGACCTTAGTCTAGATAATTGAAGTTCACTCTCCCTACCATATATTATGCTTTTGTGCCCAGATTCTCAGGCTCCTTATCTCAGGCTTCCCAACTTTTCATATAAATAAGGGCCATGTCAATTAATTTTGAAACTTACAAATGTTTTTTAAGATATGTCCTCAGTTATTCAGCATAATGTTAGATAAATCAGATAGCATTCCTCAAAACGGACCTGAAAAAAATAAAGGCAGGATTTATTCTACCACAAACTCCACATTTACTCTTTATGGGGCTTAATTTCTTGTAGCTGATATTCTGTAGCTGATAATGTACATGGTTTTGTGGCATCTAAAAGAAAATATTAATTTGGTATTAATTCAGAGCCAGTGCTCTTTCTTGTATCATGTAATAAAAGTGATAAAAACAGGATGATTTAATGATTACAGCTGTGGGCCTGAAATTGGTTAGGAAGCTCTGGCATCGAATCCCACTTCATGTTCTTACTAGAGAGTGACCCTTGCCATGTCACCTTACCCCTCATAGCTTCAGTTTCCCCACTTGTCAAATGAAGGGATTGGGTATAATGATCCTCAATGTCCCTTATAGCTTTAAATCTGTGATCCTGTGATGAATGTTTTGGAAAATCAAGAAATTCAAGAAAAATTAAGACATCTTATTGTGTTCATACTTGAGAGTAAAACAACTCCCACTGAGGATTACTGCTTGCTTATTGGGAAATAGGGGAAGAATAGTTACGTCAACTGGTTTAATTAGTAAAAAATAATAAGTAAAGCATTACATTTTTATATAATGAGCATTAAAAATATTTAGCAATGCCTAGCAATAGTGAATAGAATAAAATGCACTGAGAGCTTTGATGAAAATTAACTGGATTTATCATTTTCTTTTTATCATGAATCTAGTGAATTGGAGTAGGGCATCCCTTGAAACTCAAAACAATTTTCATAATGTCTTTAAAAAAAGTGAAAATAATTCATGTTCAGCATCGGTATTTTGTACTTACACATACTTCACAAACTCCAAAATAAACTAATTTTTAATTCACTCTCCCCTGGTCACAGTAAAACTTGACTTGTCATCACCTCATATCCCTTTGCAAACAGAAACAAATAAATAAAGCAACTACCTTGTTTATGTGCCATCTATTGAATTTAGCTAAACTTCATTATCACTGTATCTTAATTTTTGCTACATACCCTCACTACAAAGCAAAGTGATTGAAAGCAACAAGGAAAACTGGAAAGAGTGCATATGATGATTAAAGAAAAATACTTTCTACTTTTAGCCAAAAACAAAAAAACTTTGCAGACTTTGATTCTATTGAAAATATTAAAAATTATTATATATTTTATCAACCTCATTTTTAAATGTTTCCAAATAAACAAATTCTGTCTAAAATCCAATCTGATTTATTTCAAACTTGAGCTGAAATTCTTTCTCCAACCTATAGTACTGTATATATATTTCCATAACTAGCAATATGTAATGGTATAGTGTGGTTGAGTAATGGACAAGATTAGGAGCTAACATTTATATTTACCTAGACTAGCAAAATATTTGACAGTTTCTCCTGTACCATTGCAGAAATTATTATTACAAATGAAGAACTTAGGAGCTAACAGTTTAAACTGAGTAGAAACTGAAAAAAGTTCCATTTTGAAAGTAGATCAGAACATAGATATCTATTAAAAAATTAAATATAGTGCTCATTACACACATTTCAAGAGGTGCTTTCTCTTTGTTAGCAAACATTTACAAAAATCCACTATATGCTAGCTACTGAAAGCCAATCCTATTCCTAAGATTTCTCAGTATAAGCCATTCCTACTTTCATAGTGAATTTAATATATAAAATATTGCAGGATTCCCTTATTTGAAAGGACCCTACAATGAACATATTTCAAAGTAAATATCTTGTAACACAACAATAAGGATAACAAACAATCTACTTCTCACTCTGATTTAGGCATTGTGTGTTAGAGGCTACAAATAAAAGAGAAAAATCAAATGGTCCCTGCTTTCATGAAGTTTACAGACCAAAAGAAAAAAAAACATAAAAAAATAAAGAAAGTGAAAAATAGTATGCTTCAATCTGAATTCAGAGTCCATAAATTCTTTCTTTGGATTTGGATAGTATTTTTCATCATGAGTCCTTTGGAATTGTATTGTGACACCTCTCTCTCTCTCTCTGGGTTTTCACATTTCTATTGTTTCCTGCTTCTCTTCCTACCTACCTGATCACTGCTTCTTAGTCTCCTTTGTTATATCTTCATTCAGCCCACACTCACTAATAGTAGATATCCCACAAGGCTTTGTCCTTTTCTCTTTTCCATCTATACCATTTCACTTGGTGATCTCATCAACTCCCATGGATTCAATTATTATCTCTATGCTGATGATTCTCAAATAGAATTATCCAGTCTTAACCTCTCTGCTGACTTCTAGTCTTGAATCTCAAACTGCCTTATCAGACATCTTGAACAGATGTCTCATAAACATATTAAACTCAAAATGTGCACAAATGAACTCATTAGATTTTCATTAAAATCATTCTTTTTAATTTTCCTGTTACTATTGAGAATACCACCATCCTCCCAATCTCCCATGCTCTTAATCTTCACCATATTCAATTCTTCATTCTCTCATATCCCTCCAACACCCATCTAATCTTTTAATTTCTGTCTTTTTTTCCCTTTATCATATCTCTTACATATACCATCTTCTTCCTCCACCCCCACCATCCAGGTGTTGGTCCTCAACTACTGTAGCCTCCACTACTGTAATAATAGCCTCTTTGATCTCCTTAGCATATATCTCACTTCACTCTAATCTATCACCAACTCATCTGCCAAAAGTTTTCTTAGACCTTTTGTCTTGTTCAGGTCTGACCATATTATAACACACACCCTACTCATTGGTTCCTTTGTAGCCTCTAGGATCAAATATAAAATTAGAAATAAGGGATGATTTTTAATTAAATCCTTTCATTTGGGGCTGTCCTCTGTCCAGTCTTCTTATTCCTAACTTGCTCCCACATATTCAGCTGTCTAGTGACACTGTCTTTCTTGCTATCCCTTGTGCAAGAAACTCCTGAATGTCAATTTTTCAATGGCTTCCTCCACCCATCCAATTATTGTATTTTCTTAATTTACTTATGGGTGGAAACTATTTGTAAGGAATTTTCGACATTGATATATAAATGGATGCTTCAAATTACAAATGAGTATTGTCTACTCACTAGGGCAAGTCTTTATGGTTACTTGGCAACTCTTTGTTCACTTAAATGTATATTGGAAGGCAATGAATTACATTGAGTTTAAAGTATTCTGCAAATATCATTACTTTAAAATGATCTTTCTCAGAAATTATTTTAAATTATTGAGACTTTGTGCTGTGCAAAAACTTTGGATAATATTGCATACATTGTGATTTTTAAATGTTAGAGATGATTGAATTTTAAAGAATTTTCTGTTAAATTTATTTTCTCCCCACCCCCAGGTTTTTACCAAGCCTTGCACAATCAGCATTAGAGAAAAATTTATTAGATGCTGGAATTGAAACAATCCCTGATACCCACCCAGAACCAGAGCCAAAGGATTATAAATGTAAGTTGCTTACATTTTCTTTCTTCCTTCAGTATTGATTTTTTGTCATATATGGGATATTATTAAACTTCTACCAGTTTCTCTACTTTCTTAATTATATAAAATGAAAAAGCATTTATTTAGCAATTAATACGTGCTATGCACTGTGTTAGATACTAGGGATGCAAATAGAAAAAGCATGAGTCCTTGCTCTCAGGGGTCTCACACTCCAATGAGGGGACACAACACATTAAAAAGAAATGATAAAATATCACAGAGTTCAGCACTGAGGTTGGCAAGATGCTGAAGTCCTTAAGTTACATCAGTAGGACAGATGACAGTGCCAGGAGCCTGTCATCATCAAAGCAGGGTACATGTAAAGACCTGGGGAATCTTCCATCTAATGGGAAGCTATAAGATTGGTGACTCTTCTCTTTTCTAAGTCTTGTGAGCAGTCAATCCTCTCAGATGAATTCTAGGTGAGCCAGGGCAGAGAGCAAAGGATGATACACAAAGGGAGAAAGGACTCCTACTGCTAGGCCATCCCAAACAGGTTCTGGACAGACCTGCTTCCAGAGGAAGAGGTGAAGGAGAAATCTCTCTGAAATGTCAGTTTTCCAGAAGGACTTAAGCTGGGGCCTTATTCCTCTCCATTTTCAAGGCTTTCCATAACTGAGTTCCCACAGCCTTCAGCAAAACTCTCTGCTGTAGTCTGAACCAGTTTCTTAGTTATCTCCTAAGCTTATGATTTCGAATTCAGTCTCTCTTTGTTCATGATCTTTCCCCAGTTAAAATGGTCCCCTTCTCTGCAGCTCTCCATTTACTAGTCCAAAAAGCTCTCCCAAACTCTAACAATTCCCATGGATCTTTCCTGTCATTGAATTCTTTGTGTATTTTTATAAATTTCATTATCACTTTTAGGAATTCACACAGTAAGCTATGATATGGTATGATAGTTATTATATTATATATTATTCACGTATAGATTTTTATATGTAAGGCTTTGCTCCTTTAAGTATACTATCATTTATTAATAAACTGTTTCATATACTTTTGCCACATTTCTATGTCTGTAGGGGTTTTTATTCAGTAGTTTAAATTTTATATACTTGTAAAAGTATACTTTCCTATGCTGTAACATACCATTAGAATTTAAATATCAGATTTTGCTTTGATTATAGCTGAAAGTCTATACAAGTTCAGTTAATCCCTTAATACTTCATTTATAACAACATGTACATTTGAATATTAGTAGTCTTCCCTCATTCTTTGTTATTGCATTCCTATCAGAATCCAGGAGCTACTCAGATAGCAGGAATACTTTTTTCCTGGCTTGAAGCATAGAGAAATATGGGGTGAAACCTACTAGCAATACTAAATAGTTCAGCTCCATTAGAAGTTACATAGGATTTTAATTTATGGCATCATTTCTATAGCATATTTCCTAGGTTCCAAATAACTCACATAAAAATGAACTTTGATGGGGCAGCTAGGTAGCGCAGTGGATAAAGCACTGGCCCTGGTTGTCGGGACCTGAGTTCAAATTCAGCCGCAGATTAATTACCTATGTGACCTTGGGCAAGTCACTTAACTCCATTGCCTTGCAGAAGCCTAAAAAAAACAAAACAAAAATGAACTTTTGGGGGCAGCTAGGTGGTACAGCCCTGAAGTCAGGAAGACTTGAGTTCAAGTGTGACTGCAGACACTTGATACTTACTAGCTGGGTGACCTTGGGCAAGTTACTTAACTCCAGTGTGTCTCCCCCTACACACAAAAATGAACTTTTGAAATACTCCATTAATAATTTGAGGGTTGCCCTTGTGTTTTATTTTAACTATCTCTAATGACTACTAACCAGGTTAATTTATTTCTAATATGTATATACCTATATGCATTTGTCACCTATTTCTAAGAATCAACTTTCCTATTAAATAGCTAATTCTGATAATATGAAATTGAAAGGCTTTAGATTTATTATCTCTAATAAGAATCTGATATTAAGATTTATCTGTCAACCAATCAATAGACATTTATTAAGCACCTACTATGTCAGACACTGTGTTAGATGCTAACCACTAAATGAATATACACACTCATTCTCTCTGTTCATCTGTCTTTGTTACACATTCACACACACACACACACACCAAAAAACATATGCATTTGTCACCTTGAGCTAGAAAGGAACTTAACAGTCATGTAGTCCAACTACCTATGTGGCCTATGAGGCTTCTCTTCAGTGTCCCTGATGGGCAGTTATTGAGCTTTCCTTTATATATTTGTAGTTTTGATGATCTAATTCCCTCATAAGAACCCTTTCCATTTGGTTAGAACTTTATTTAAACATTCTTTATAATGACTAGAATTCTTGACTCTTCTGTTATTATCTTCTCATTGGTTAGTTCTCTTGAAGGTTGGCAGAAAAAAAGAGAGAAATAACTAAATTTCTAGAGCTAGGTCTCTTTATCTAATACAAGACAACCTGAACAGATTAAAATGTAATTGGAAAATGTTTAAAAAAATAAATAGAAATATAGTACAAATTAGATAATGTTAATTTGTAGTTTTCTAAATTGAAATGCCATTTTAGGGGAATAATTTTCTTTTGAGTTTGATACACTGATCTAAAATAATCTACTTATTTTATAGATGAAGCACTGGTCAGTAAAACTGACTCAGAAGTCCAGCCCAGCCTCAAACGTATATTGGCCTGTGATCCTTAGCACCTCCTCAACCCTCTCAGTTGTGCCAGTCTCTAAAACCATCAGTTTCAGAGCAGTTGAGGACAGAGGTCTAATCCCAAAGCAAAACAAGCCTGAAATATACTTCTAGAAGTAGGTTCAGTATCACCAGTTCTTAGATGATTTCTTAGGTGATATAGTTTTGAATTCCCTCATCATCCTTGTTATTCTTCTTTGAACTTGATTCAATTTATCAATCTCCCTACTAAATGTGATTCAGAGATTGAGCACAGCACTCGACCCTACAATCATATCAGCTCTTCTTTGGCAGCCTGGTTACACTGTTGCCTAATATTGAGTCTCTAGCCCTCTAAAAACCTTGAGATTTTTTTAGACAAATGACTCTTAAGTCAGATCTCAACAAGTTGTACTTGTGCAGATTTGGGGGAAGGTGCTTGAGTCTAGGACACAGTACATGTATCCCATGGTGTTGCGGAAAGAACAATGTGATTGTGAATCCTAAGACTGAAGGTCAAGAAAGTTAAGTGATCATTGACAAATCATGTAAACTTGTTCGAGGTTTTCATGTGCTCTCTTTGCAAAACTGCAACATTGCTGCATTGTCTGTTTCATAGGATACTATTCTGTAAACCTTTCCATGCTGTATAAATGTGAGAGCTCTGGTTTCTAGATTTCATTCAGTTAGATCTGACCCTCATTCTAGGTCTTGACATCTTTTTTTAATACTGCTTTCATTCAGTTAAGAGCCAGTGTGTTAAGAAGCTGGTGGTGAATTGAGATCACTGGTCTTGACATCATCAGGAAAACCCTGTGTTCAATTCCTACCACTTTTATTTATCAACTTCTTACCTTGGATAAATCCCCTAACCTTACTGCACCCCAATTTCTTTATTTGTAAAGTGGAGACAATAAAACACTCTCTGTCTCAGAATCATTGTGACAAGCAAATGATCTAATGCATGGAAAACTCATCGTAACCCTTAAAGTATTATAAAAGGCAGCTATTAGTCAAATCTGCAAGTTCTTTCAGGACTTCATCCAGGAGTGCACATATTAACCCAGTTAGAAATTTCAGTGTTCTCTTACTTTCCCCTCCTGTAGCTTGGGTCTCAATTCTCACTGTTATTTTTGGTCTACCTTTTTCAATCTGATGACCAGTTTTCTTGTTAGTATTCTCAAATGTTCTCTTACTCTCTTCATTAGTATCTTGGATCTCAGTTCCCACTCGGTCATTTTTGTTCTACCCTTTTCAGTCTATTGGTCATTTTCCTTGTTTGAGAAAAAGAAACAAAAATAGGAGTCAAATAGTTTTCTGTTATATATCTCAAGTAGCATCTCTGTCCTTTCCTCGTTCTTCTTATCTTTGAGAGAACTTTGAAAAATTGTTGAGAATTTGTTCTTCCTATTTTTGCAAGGCTTAGGTAATTGTAGGTTTCAACTTTCCTCAGAAAGCAATATGCTTTTCTTCTATTTTTTTCTTTAAATACTAGTTTTTCCTTCAGTCCCTTTAATCTGGGACTGAAGAGAGATCCTAGTGAAGGCTTATAAATTACATTGCTTCATCCTCTTTTTTTCCCTCTCATTGGGATAATTAGAATTATGCTACCAGAATTTTACGTTTGGAAATTTCTTATCCCTTTTGAGATGTTTTTCCTTTAATGGCTCTTGCTCGTGGATAGGAATTTTAAAAATTCTTGCTCTTATTTTATTCAACTTTTCCCCTGGTCTTGGAGCATTTCCTTCCCCCTTTCTCTGCCCCCATGCTTATCCATTGACCTGATTTAACTTGCTTTTGGCTTAGATCTCAGGAGACATCTTTCTGTTCTGATGAGGTCCATTTTATTTTATGATCATATAACAGAGCATAAATATATTTAAAAATTAATTGTATTTTCTACCAGTACAATGTTTCATTGTCTGTTTTATCCCTAATAGATTCTCCTTATGAGTTTGCTATAGGAAAAGTATACTGGCTTGTGGCATCTGGACCCTTTGAAGAGGATATGGAAAGTCTTGAGTTTGTAAATTAGCATCTTTAACTTTGAAAGCAAAATTCTTTCATATTCACCCCTCAACGAAGTTGCTTTTCCTCATGAAAACACCATATATTTTATATATGATGATACTTTTAAGGTATTTAAAGTTGGGACATTGATTTTTACTTTGTTGTCTACCCTATAATATTACATTTTCTCTAAATAAATAGCAAATGATGGAATGAATGAAACTATTCCAGTGTGCAAATGAACTTGAAAAGAGACTAATAAATCAGTGATACAGATGATTCATTAGCACCTGAGGGACATGATAAACATGATAATAATGTCTCACACCTGAAGAGACTCTTAATATTTTTTAGAGCACTGTGTATTCATTATCCTATTTGATTCTTGCCACAACCTTGTCAAATATTTTTTTAGCTCCATTATGGGGTATTTTTGTCCCTATTTTACAGCTGATATAACTGAGGCTGAGAAATAAGTTACTTGGCAGAATCACCCCACTTAGTAAGTTTTGGATGGCATTCAAAAATCCAATCTCTTTAGACTCTCAAGCCTGTATTCTTTTCACTATACCCATATTGCTTCTCATCATGAGTCTCAATGAAATAATAAATGACATAAATAGCATCCATCAGTTGCTAGGGAAAAAACAACTCCTCTTACTATTGCTGTGTATATATGTGTGGGTAAGATATCTCAAAATTAAGACCAGCTTTGAGGAACAGAATGAAAAGCTGATAAATGATATTCCTTTTTTCTTGTGTTCCCCTTCCTTCAGTGACTGACGGATCAGTCAGTAGATGTAACCTTACTTGCTTTGCTTCTGTCTGCTTACCTTAGGTATTGTTGTTTTTTAATGATCACTTCTCCCTCTACCACAGGTGACTAGAGTTGTAAAGAGAGTTTTGTATGGGTTAAGAATAAGGACTTAATTTTTTTTCTGATAAAATGGAGGTGAGGGGAAAATGGGAATATAATAGCCAAGATAAAAGGAAAAGAAGGTAATTTAAGTGATTTTTTTTATTTCATAGAAGAAAACAGAAAGCCAGAAAAAAAACACAGAGAAGCAGGACAGGTTTGAAAGTTGCTTGTTGAATTTATTATATATTTTTAAGATTAGCAAGCTAAACATAGTGACGATCTTTAATTATAGACACAATTGTCTTTTTTCTATTCTATGTAAATAGAAATGGAAATGTCTATTTTATAGAGTTTAAGTTCAGTGAAAAATATAAATGAAACAATTAAAAAAATAAATAGCTTTCATTATTTCCTAGGAAGAAAGCACAGTGAATTAAAATTTTGGACTTGCAGTCAGGAGGACTTAAATACAAATATTGCCTGAGACCCTTACTAAGTGGATGACCTTATTCTAGTCACTTAACCTCTCTCATTTCAGTTTCCTTTATCTGTAAAATGGGGATAATAGCATCTAATGAACAAGACCATTGTGAGAATCAAATGAATTAACATATGTGATAGACTTTGTAAAACTTCAAGTTCTAAATAAATGCTAGTTGTTGCTACTGTTAGGAACACAAATACTTTCTTTTTCATGAAACTATTTTTGTCTATTTTGTGGAACATCCAGGGATGGTAGCTCTTTGATTAAGATTTCTGAATACATACATATTTAGACATATAATAAATATTTATAATTGAATAATTGCCTATATCCTCTGAGTATTAAATGCATTTCACATTAGTTTCTGTTCAATTACATTACCAATTACATCACCATTACAAATATGTAGCAAATTTATTCTTCTGCATTACTGTTCTTTCTAGTCAAACTTTTATAGTGGACTCATTCAAGAGATATTGGCAGTAAAGAAACAGGAAATTTCTCAGCTTGACAAACATAATTTATCTTTTCCTACAGAATGCATGAGTAAAGGAAAAAGATAGAGAGAAGAAATCTATTAGAGAGGGAGTCATCTCCCTCTGAGATCTGCTGTACTTTGCTGTATCTTCTTGTGTCACTGTAGAGATTAATTAGGGTTTTAGAATTCATTATTTTATTGGTGACTAATTAATTTATGAAACTTAATGTTTCTTCTCCTCTTCAATGTTTATAAATTTGTTGATAATATATTTTTAAAAAGTTCCCAGAAGAGAAATGATTTTTCTTTTACAAAGAAAATGATTGATAGCCATATAATAAAAATTAAGTGATTTAATTAATTTGGAAAGAGAATAAACTGTCCTTTGTAGACAAGTTATTTTTTAATTGTGGCTCTGCACAGTCTTCTGTATAGTCCCTGGAACTGTTAGTAATTTTTTATTGAGACCTACTCAGTATGGGTCTAGGTACTATAAGGAATGATTAGGAAAATAAGAAATAGGTAGCTCAGATTCAAATTGGAAAGGCCAAACTAACAGAGGTGAAACAATGAAAGAACAATCCAAAAGAAGCCAAAATTAAGTGCTGAGTGGAGTAGTGCACTTTGTAATTAAACAGTAAGTGGACAGATAGGGATCAGTCATGATTAGTGAAAGTGAGGAAGGCTTCCTGAACACAGGAAGAGAAGTAAGGAGCTTGGTAGAGATTTCCCAGTTAGATGAAGTCCCTTCTCTCATCCTCACTACAATAACAACAAAATTGTCTTTGTTACCTAGTCATGTTGAAGAGAAGGCCAACTAGAAAGCAGCATAGATTGCTACCCTCCTTTTCTACCTTTTCCCTCTCTTTTTGACTTAGCCAAGGATGGTTGTGATATATATATATATATATGATCTACTAAGGAGTCTCACCACTCCCCAGAGAGAAAATCTTCAGTATGTATACTGTCCTTCACATCCTTTGTATTCATATTGGCTTGGCTGTGTCATTGTATGGTGCTACTAGCTCTCTCTTTGATCATTTTTATGTGGCATATTGATATTTTAGTGTTTTTATTATCATTTTTGTGTTTTCCCTTTATGAACATTAAATAATCCTCCAAAATCCACAAAAATAATAACAATTAATAATGATGATGATAACTAGCATTTATATGACATTTCAAGGTTTGCAAAGCACTTTGCATTCATGATCTCATTTGATTCTGACAACCCTGAGGAATAGGTGTAGGAGGAAGGAGAAACTGAATTTAAGTTGCCTCTAGTCATTTATCTAGTAAATATCTGATGCAGGATTCAATTCACGTCTTCCTGACTCCAAGTTCAAAATTCTATCCACTATCTCAAATTCATAATCATATTACAGGTCTGGACCAAAAAGCATATTTGACTAATCTGGTGTCTTTATCAGTACTATTATGATTCATTCTTGCTTTGTATATCATTTTTAGGTGAAATAAAATCTGGATCTCTGAAGATTGGGGATATTAGCATACCAGTCCATAATACCAATGAGAAAATGAAAGTGCCTGATGTTTTATTTTATGAAAATTTCCAAGTAAGATCCTTTGTCTTAAATATTCAAAGGTAGTTTGCTTTAAATATAATGGTGCTTAGCTCAGTACACAAATTTGTCTGTGAGGTTTTAGCATCACTCATAAATTCAAAATATCCATTTATGTGACACAAGATGCACCTGTTAAAATTATATTATCAGCATTTTCCAAAACATACTTAAAATGTAGAGAATGGTTATTTCGTTCAGTATGTCAGCCTTTATGTATAAGTTAACAGACATTGTCACAAAATCCATTGAAAACTGAAAGTTTACTGTGCAGATATTTTGTAAGAAATCATATTACCAGTTTGTAAAAAAGTGATTGAAATAAAATTGCTACTGCTCATCTTTTTTCTGGATAATTGGTGAATAAACAGGAGTAGGAGTGAAAGAGAGGGGTCATACACAAACACACACACACACACACACACACATACACACACACACACACGCATACACGTGCGCCAATAATCTTTTTTTTCCCCAGCTTTTTTAAATATGGAAAACAATGGTGCATTTTAGTACTTTCTTCTATGTAGCGTTTTTATGAGGTTATATATATATATAATGTTTGTAAATAAATAATATTTTATATTCAAAATAAATTTGTACAAAAAACATTTTTTGCTTTAAAGAAGTACTCCCTTTTCCTCTCTGCACCCAGTTAACTGTTATAAATTTTGTTCCTCGTCTGATTGCTTCTACAGTGCAAGCAATGTAGCTAATGAACCAAAAAGTTAATAACATGTTATCCTTAAAATACAAAGAGATAAAATTCCACTTGTCAAATAGAAAAAGACAATGATTATAAATAAAATTTGCTTTTTTTTTCAAGTGTTAAATTAGTATTACCTCTGCCAGAAAGTAAAGAAGGTACTTCAGGAGTTTGTGATTAAGTATAATTAGGAAGATGCCTTGGATGTCAAGACATAAAAGAGAATATATCATAACAGGAAGACCTGAGTTTAAATTTTCCTCAGATACTTACTAGCTGTGAGACCATAGATAAGTCATTTCACTTAAGTCAATATCAGGTTCCTTAAATGTAAAATGAGAATAATAATAATAGCACCTAACTCCCAAGGTTGTTGTGAGGATCAAATGAGATAATATTTATAAAAAGCACTTAGCCTTGTATATAGTAGGCACTTAATAAATTTCCTTCTTTCCTCCCTCCCTCTCCTTCTTTCCATCTTTCCTCCCTTCTTTTCCTTCCTTCCTTATTTCCTGTCTTCCTTCCTTCTTCTCTCTTCCTCCATACATAAGATCAGAGATTCATCAAGTCCAGTACACAATCTTGTGACACCAAGGGAAGTTTTGTACATGGTGATTATAATAGATAAGAATTTATTTCTATTGTGCTTTAAAGTTTACTCAGAACTTCACTTACAATAACCACATAAAATGGTTACCAGAAGAATTATTTCCTCAATTCTGTGGATGGAGAAATTGAGAAGCAGAGAGAGGTTACATGATAAGAAAATTGTCAGAGTCAGGACTTGAATGCAGGTCCCCTGATTCTCATGTATAGTGTTCTTTTCAATAGAGTAGGCTTTCCCAAATGCTTCTTAGTTTCTTTTAGTAATTCATTTTTTGGAGGACATCCATAGATTTGATGTTTTATCCCTTGGTAAAATTTAAAATAGTTTTCTGCAGTTCTATATTTTGTGGGTAATAAATTTCATAAATTTACTCCCTCCTGTGTAAAATATCTCTTTTTAATATTAAAATATATCTTTTGAGCTACAAAGGGTATCCTATAATTGTAACACTCCAAGCAGTAGTAAAAACTAGGACTGGTTGGGTATGATTATGACCTTACTGATTGCTCTCAACTTCTTTGTCAACATCATCCTTGGTTTTCCTTATTTATTTTTAGGGTTTTTTTTCCCCAAAGCAATGGAGTTAAGTGGCTTGTCCAAGGCCACACGGCGAGGTAATTATTAATTGTCTGAGGCCAGATTTGAACTCAGGTACTCCTGACTCCAGGGCCAGTGCTCTATCCACTGCACCACCTAGCCGTCCCTTTCCGCATCTTTCTAATTTGTCCTTGTAAGGAATCGTTTCTCCCCACTCTTTTAGTTTTCCTTTTCTAAACTTCGCTATATTATGTTGCTTAGAGACACACATGCCTCCAATGAATAAAGTATATAAAACTTGATTATATAAAGGCAGGATGATGTTTTTCTGTTTAGTTTCAGTTCATTCATTCAGCAAATGATTATTTAGCACTTGATTTGGTTAGTCACTGTGCTAAATACTAGGAATACAAAAGGACACAAAGGACAGTTCTT
Source organism: Macrotis lagotis (assembly GCF_037893015.1). NCBI lineage: Eukaryota > Metazoa > Chordata > Mammalia > Peramelemorphia > Peramelidae > Macrotis > Macrotis lagotis. The sequence goes on from NC_133663.1 coordinate 95,563,353, forward strand.
GCCCTCAAAGAGATTATAAGTGCAATGAGAGGGAGGGAGGGAGGGAGGGAGAGAGAGAGAGAGAGAGAGAGAGAGAGACAGAGACAGAGACAGAGACAGAGACAGAGACAGAGACAAACAACATGCAAATAAATATATACAAAGCAAGCTATATGCAAGATAAATGGGAAGTAATTAACAGAAGGTGGAGACACTGTAATTAAACTTCTTTAGAAAGTGGCAATGGGGGGGGGTAGTTAGGTGGCTAGTGGATAGAGCACAGACCCTGGAATCAGGAGTACCTGAGTTCAAATCCAATCTCAGATACTTAATAATTGCCTAGCTGTGTGGCCTTGGTCAAGCCACTTAACCCCACTGCCTTGCAAAAACCTTAAAAAAAAAAAGCAAGAAAGTAGCAATAACTAGATTGATGTCTGTTATTTATCCACATCTCATGACTGATGTAAAAACAAAAGCTTTCCACATCTTATTTTTAAAAGTCTTTTGTCTTTAACCAATGACTGATATGACGTATATGTATATTAAAGTATCAGTTTAATTTTTCTGATTTTATGGGACATTTGTCATTTCTAGTCCCTCCTATCTTCTTAAAGAAAATATTAATGAGATAAACAGTCTTTGACTTTTCTATTACTTAAAGAACAGTTTTCCAGCATATTTTTGCCTTCTCCCATGCTTATCTTTTCATTGAAGTCACTAAATATTAATATTAATACAGAATTTCTCTATCTTTTCATCCTTTTTACAAAAGAAATTGATGTGACCCACAATTATCTCCATGTTAGGTTTTTACGTAAGCTTATCATCACTACTGTGCTACAAGATAACTAAATAACCTAAGAAGTGTTGTTTCTTCCTACCTTTGTAAGTGGCCTAAAGACCATCATTACCTTTTACCAGTTATCAGCCTTGTACTTGGTCTTCCTGCTTCTAGTTTATTCTGTCTCCAATCCATGACCCATACAGTAGTTGCACATTTCTTAAATGTTGTAGGCTATCTAGCTTCTAGAAAAATAGCTTTGAAATCTCAGTTCTAATGAATACTGACTGTGTGACCCTGGGTGAATTATGTGGCTCTTCATTGTTCTAGACATTTCTCAACCTATAAAGTTGCAGAACAAATTTGCACTGGTAGGAGGAGTTTTTCACATAGGCTTATAATACCAAAGAAATCACAGGTCTAGACCCCCTATTCTGCTCCCCTATAAAAAAGGCACAGGTCAGATCATGGTGGCATCCTCCTTAAAAATCCTCAGTACCTCCTTGCTGCCTCCAAGGCAAAATATAAACTTTTTAACCTAGCACTCAAATTTCTTTCAAATCATATTTCCACCTACTTTTATAGATTTATTTAATATTATTCATCCTCATATTATTCATCAAGCCTATTATTGTTCTCTACACTTAATCTATCTCCTGATTCTATAAATAACTCATCTCTCATGTCTTCCTTCTTTGTACCTTATAGAATTCTGGCCTCCTTTTAGATGAGAGATTCTTAACAATTTTTTGTATCTTGAATCCCTTTGGTGAAGCCTTTAGATCATTCAGAATAATGTGGGGTTTTAAAAAATTCATATTTGAATGAAAGGAAATACTAAATTTCAGTTAGAGGTAGTGAAAATAAAGGTATAATTATTTTCCCCACCTGATTTCACAAACCCCCTGAAAGTCTATGGACTATTCGAGTTCATGGACCCCTTGTTAAAAATCACTGTTCTATACTCAGATATTAATCTCATAAACAAAACCTTTCCCAACCCATCTAAATGCTATTCTCTCTTCTGCTTCAAGTTTCTTGAGTTTATTCATCTGAAAATATCTTGCATTGCCCCCAGTATAATGTAAGTTTCTTGAGGGGAGGGATTATTTTGGTTTTGGCTTTTTACCTCCAGGACCTAACCTATTGCCTTGCTTATAGGTTTAGAACTAGATTTAGATTCCATTTAGTCATGGGAATGTTAAGTGATTTACCTTGGAATGGTGGTATCACATAACCTGTAGAAAAGCTTGAACCGAAAATTTGAACCCAGATCTTTCTGCCTCCATAGTTTATTTGCTGAAAGAAATTTAAAACCCAGGTGTAGTTATTTGTTGATGAGTCAGTTCATGGTAAGTGCCCTTAATTTTTTTTTTACATGTCCTGGAAGATGAATCACTGAGCAAAATGGCATGCATTGTCAAAAGCAGCCATTATAATGCATATACATAGCTGTTTTTCCTTGTGACAAAGAAGGGTTCAGTTTGGGGCATGTTGAACATGATATATATGACTGATGTAGTAACAACAGGTTTGAATAAAATCTACTGTTGAGCAAGTGGGAGGTGAGATCATCTGCTATGAGAGAGAATGGAATGGTAAGGGTTTAAGGAGAGTTTATATATAGGAAAAAATTCTATAAGGGAAGTTAATCTGTTATATATTTATCAAAAGCACCAAATAGTATTTAAAATACTGATAAGTGCTTCAAATATATGCCATTAATGTATTTGACTTTTTAAATTTAAATTGGCTGAAGAATTGTCATGTGCACCATTTTTTTAGCTGTTTCCAAGAAATCTTGATAATTAGCCAATCAGCCAAAAAAGGCAATAATGTTTAAGAAAAATTTCCTTTGATGTGGGTGATTAAGATTTTGAAATACTAATTGCCATTTGTACAAGAATGTGCTTTTTAAAAATTAAGCTCCTTCAGGGAGTCTTTAAAAAATAACCACATCATCTTTTGTATCTTTTACAAATTAGTCTTCCACTAAGCTGTACATCAGTGACTCATTGTGGAAAAGAGGTGATCCTCATTCTTCATGGCTGTGCAGCAGAGCACTGCAAGAGATCAGCCAGGTTCTCCTAAGAGAAAAAGTGTGATTTTAGCAATACATCATGTTGATTTTCTATATTTTCTAACCTTGCTAAATTCAGAGTGGCTTAATACCAAAAGTATGACCACATAATTCATAAAACCAAAATTTGAGTCCAGATCTTCTTGCCTCCATAGTTTATTTATTTGCTGAAAGAAACTTAAACCCAGGGACTACCAATTTTGTGAAGACTATTCCCCACATAGTTGATACCACTTCCCCTTAATCCATTAGTCAAGAAACATTTATTAGGGGCCTAGTATGTGTCAAGTAAAGAGGATTAAAAGGAAGGCAAGAAACAACCTCTGCTCTTAAGGAAATTAACTTCAAACTGGGAGAGTAAACATAATCAAAGTATTCAATGCACTGAGAGAGTTAGACACAAGGTAACTTGGAGGACAAAAGCTTCATGTAAAACTATGGTGCTTGCGCTTGAATTGAGACATGAAGTAGAGTAGGGATTGTGAGAAATAGAAATTAGGAGGAGAGTTCAGGCATGAGTGTAAAGTATAAAGTCATAATTATAGGACATGAGTATCATGTAAGCAAACAGTAAGAAGACCAGTTTGACTGATTAGTAGTATGCTTGGAAGAGACTAATGGATAACTGAAATAACTGGAACATCGCTGTACTCATTATTTGTCAAAATACTGTTTATTATTGTATATAAATGAAACATTTTCATGGATTAAATATTAGTGAAGAAATTATTGGTTTTTTAAGGAAAGAAAAAAGTAGAGGGCAAATTGCATAATTTTTTTTTAATGATAATGTATCTAGTGATTCTGCCTGATCTATTTACTAAGGACCTGTTTTTAGTAAATGACAATGAGAAGTAGTATTTCTTCTGAGGAAGAATTTACTGCCCTCAAAAATTGAATTTTGTAATAAACTCTGTGTCAATTTAAATAAGTGAATTTTATTTTAGTAAACATTCAGTATCTTAATTTAATGTAGATAATCTTTATCAAAAATACTTCCCAAAAATTAATTTAAATCTCAAGTGATTTGGTGAACTCTGCATGGAGATGTTATACTTTTAGAATAATTGGTATTTCTAATAGTCAAACTTTGCATAATTTAAAGACTGAACATTTGAATTAAAGCATAAACTTCTTGGAAAATTTGTCTTGCCTGGTTAATATTAAATAAATAGAATTTTAAAAATTTTCAAAATTCATGTCCTCATTGATTAAGCATCTTTATTAATGACTGTAATGTGTGATTTATTTATGAGCTTAGTATGCCTAAAAGTTCTAATTATATTTTAATACTTTTTAGAACCTGTTTTGGCAACTTCTGTTCAGTTGTCTTTAAAGTAACTTTCATAGCAATTAAAAGGTCATTGGCCCATAATTCATCATTAACTTGAAGTTGATTTACTTTCTTTAGCACATGATACTGATGGAAGATATGCTCAAAGACTTTCTTCTGGGAGAACATCTGCTATTGGTTGGAAACCAGGTAAGTTTAAATAACCCTGGTTATCTCTGGTTTTCTATATAATGATTCCTAAAGAGATTTGTTTACTCTTTAAAATTTAGAATTGAAACAAGTACTATGTTTAAGTGAATTATTTTAGGGAGCCCATGAGGAGCCCCAGAACCTTCAAGCCCCATCACAGAGACAATCACTATCCAAGTAAACTCCTTTGAAATGTACCTCAATGTATAGTGCACATACATTCTCTTTCAAGGAGAGAGGTTTCTGGAGTTTCTGAAAATTTACATGATACTGTATTAATGAATTCTTCAAACTGGGAGAGTCAATGTACTCAAGAACTCAACATATGGAGATAGTTAGACTCAATGTAACTTGGAGGGCAAAAACTTCATGGAAAACTATGGTGCTTGTGCTTGACTTGAGACATAAAAATTGAGACATGAGACATTGACTCAAAGAAAAAAATTTCATTTCTACTATGATTTTATATATGTATATACATATATATATATACTTAAAGTACTTTTCATACATTATTCATACATTATTTCTTTGGATACTCACAGTAATCTGATGAGATAGGTGTTGCATGGATTATTTTCTATTCAGGTAAGGAAATTGAAGCTGAACTTGTCCATGGTCATCCTTTTGATAGGTATCAGCGGCAAGATTTGAAAGAGGCTGTCATGATTACAACATTTCATGACTATGCCATATTACCCCTCATATCTTTAAATTATTATAATAAGTAATTGCTATGCAGCATGATATAGAGAAAAACACTGGATTTGGAGTCAGAGGACCTGCCTTTATTACTTAATAGTATGTGAACCTTAATAAGTCCCTTTCACTTCTAGACCTTATTTCTAGACTGAAGACACCAAAATAGATCTTTCAGCTCCACAATCTATCTTATTTTGACCTACAACATAGAGGTTCTAGGAGGAGCAAAAAGATGCACAAGAAATTGTCCTAGTATTCCTTAAACAAAATTTTTGGCAGATGCAAATATGCCTTGTTTCCTACAATGATATCCCATCCCATGTGGAACAAATGTCTCATTTAAAAATCTCCATGTTTAGCCAACTTGACTTTAAATGTGAAGTGACTGAAAGTGTATTCATCAAGGAGACTGAGAATAGAGAGGTAGCGATAGGTAGGGTTGGTGAATGATATGTGTTGAATGGACTGAAGACACTGGGACTTAGAAAGATGGGCATTGAAAGGAGCTGCATGAGCAAGAGCTCAGGATATGAAAGAGAAAGAGTTAAGGAGCCTGTTTTCCTATAATGTCAAGTGACTTCCCTGTCCTCCCTTATGAGGGTAGAGTTAAGTAATGATTAGACCAGAGGGAGAGGCTCACCTGAGTGAGCTTGGTGACTTTCTTCCTAGATTTCCTTCAGTTTCTACCTACTGTACTATAGGAGCAGAAAGCTGTTTTCAACACACCACTCTTGAGAGGAAAAGTGAGAGGAATTTAATGGAGCAACCATAGATTTTACTCTTTTGTTTTCATGTGTGATATCAAGGCAATCTGATATATTTCCAATTAAGGATGGAGAAACTCAGGACCAGGGTAGGGATTAGGGGATAAAGGACTGCCAAGCAGATTATGCATTCTGTGCCTCTTCAATCCCATTTCCATGTGAGTCTAACTCATTTGGAAGTCTTCATTTGATTTGTACGTGCTACTTTGTAATCACTGACACAGATGTCCCTTCAGAATCTTAACAAATGTCCTGTTTCTTTTCTTTTCTTTATTCGGAGACTTTCTTTTCTTGCAACTTTTCCCCAAAATTTGCCTTCTCATTAATCTGAAAGAAGAAACAAACCAAAAAAAGCAAAGGTGGGGGGAATGGTTTAGAGTTTTTAACATTAAGTTCTTATAAGAATATCATTTACATATAAAGTGACAACCATCTGGAAACACAGAAATGCAAAATCTGTTTACATGATTCTTTTTTTAAGTTCTGTAAACCATAACACATGTTTAATAGTACTCAATTTCTTTGTGAAATATTAGATGATTATCATCCTAAAATCTTCCTGGGAAAGAAGCTTTAGATACCTGAATTAATATTCAACAGTGAATCTATAATCATTTATTAAATTCTTGCCTAATGCCTATGAGATAGTATTATGGTGTAGGGAGAACCCGAAAGATGTTGGGTTTCAGGCCCAAGTCAGATAGACAGCACACTTTCAGGGTGGTGTTCTTCAGGGTTGTGTTCTAGGCCAGTGGTGTCTAACCCAAATAGAAGTGGGAGGCCACTAACCATGCATAAAAATCTCTGCAGACAGAATATTGGCTCTAAAATGTGATGTGATCTAGCTTTTGTGGCAGTTCTGTTAAATGTTTTGTTAAATATTACCAATTGTATTATAATCTAGTTTGAACTATACTCAGGGGTTTTGTGGGCACTGTGTAGCACCTGTTCTATGCATTTGCTAAGACAAAGTTGCAAAAGAAGTATTGAGACTTTCATTGGCTTAGATCAAGGACATCTAGTCCTTATTCCTCACTCTCTATGAGTGAGGCACTATACTAACCCAAAATGAAATTGTCCTTGCCCTTAAATAGGGTAGATTCTATAAAATAAGCTCTCGGTAGTTTTTTCAAATTATAATGAATGTTCTTTTAAAATCAAACTGTCATTTGATAGATATATTCTACATTTTTGTCTGTTTGCATACTAGGAACTGGCAGAAAGCCCTGGACAAAGCTTTCTAAATAGTGTTAAAGTTGTAAATTTAGATGGACTTGGTAAGATTTCTTTATTACCCATGGTAACTTGTAGAATGAAGGAATTAAAAAGAACAACTGGTGACTGAGATATTTTAAACTCAGCCATACCCTTTCCTCAGAGATAACACCATCCTTTAAAGGAATCTGCAGCATTGGCTGAGATTCATATATGCCAGGCAGCTTAGAAGCTTTATAGATCTGTATATGTCACATTAAAAAATATTGAATTGGAAAAAATCTAGCAGCATATATCTTATTTCAGCAAAGTAATATTCAATTCAAAGTTCTTTAATCATCTGTATCATGGAATGAAATAATCTTCTGAGTGGGGTTAATGGCATGAACATAGTCCTTCCAGGAAGTCAAGCACAGCTACTACCATTTGGGCAAAATAGGAACAGAGGATCACCCTTATATTACACCTCAGATGGCTGTCTAGTTATCCTGGTAAATATCAGAGAGCCACAGCAATAGAGGAGGAGTACATATTATTTTCCACCTGCTGTAATTACGATAGCACTTAGACCTTCATACAAATTATGAGTTTCATGCTGTTCCTGATCATAACATTACTTTCTAATTATTTCATGCAAATAGTTAGGGAGAAAAAAAAGAAGAAATGGTCATTTTCCCTAGGGAAAGTCCATTTTCTCTGTTCTAAATGCTGCCTACAAAATAAATCTTTTGCCTTTCTCTTTCTTCCATAAATACTTCCCATTTGATTCCATTAAACATTTGCATTGAGTTTTTTCCTTATGTTTTTACTCAATAACTTGGGACCTACAGATTTTATCTTTGTCATCAGAATATTTTTATCTTCCTTGACTTACTCTAATAATAGGTTTTATTTGTTTAGTACAAGAAAAATTACTAGTGTTAAAGAGCAGAGTTCATCTTATATTTCCTAATACTTTACTTTTCTATATAGTGATTTGAGGTTTATTTTATTGCAAAGCATCTATCAGAAGAATTTTTAGAAATAAATATGTTGGTTTTTAGTAGAAACAAATCTATGTACACCTTACTATGTAATTCCTAATATATGATAAAAAATATAAACTTTGCACTTTGGTGATATAAGACTTAGAAGTAAATTAAATTTACTTTTTAAGTGACTTTCTAGTAAGTGATAACAATTTCTAATCACTTTTATCACAGTTAAATAATTTCTATTTTACCAGCTTTTTATCCAATATCTCTTTTATAATATCATGAATTATTAGTCAGTTATTATTTTGTTATCATTTTGTTATAATTTGTTTCTCTTTCATTATAAATTTCAAAAGGATTTTTGTCCTTATCAATCTACTCCTTTCCCCCTAAGTAATAAACTATGTTCTGCTTTTCTTACTAAATAGTTTTTCCAGCTTCTTTTTTCTCATATTTTGGTATTTGTTATTTTACCTATTCTCTTCTAATGGTATCATCTGATCTGTGGAATCAAGTAGCAGTCCCAGAAAGTACTGCTTTGCTCACTTTCCACTCTGTTGCCAGCCAGATGACAGAACCTCAAACCAGGAAAACCTGAATTCTAATCCCAATTCAAACTTCCTATCTATGTGGTCCTAGGCAGGTCCCAAACTCTTTCAGCCTTGCTTTCCTCATCTATAAAATGAGCTGGAGAAGAAAATGGCAAACTGCCTCCAGTATCTTTGCCAAGAAAATCCTACAAGGGATCACAAAGAATTGGACGCAACCAAAAATGACCTCATCAACAAAATTTAATTTATATAGTAACTTTCCAGTGAAGAGATCAAGGCATGATATAGTGGAAGGAAAATTTTTAAGTATTATAACAATGAATCAATTCCAAGAATCATTTTGAAAACAAAAGAAATAAACAGACCGAAGTATTAGAGATAATAAGAGTTAATAGAACTAAGTGGTACATAGTTATTTACTCCATTTTGATAATTACCACAGGTGAAAATGCCCTACCTGGGTTCTTTTTCTCTTTAGTCACTAGTAATTTTAATAAAGAGTTTGGGGAAAATTTTTAGGGTTATCTTCATCTAGTGCCTAATCTTATTCTCTGAGGAATAATTTTCTCTTCCCTTAAACTAACTTTTGTCTTAACTCCAGATAGACCCAAAAAAGCATATTAAGTTGTATGGTGGTGTGTTTTTTTTCTAGTGCCTTAATCTAATTTAACTGGAATATTCATGCACAGTTTATTTAGCTAAATGTATCATTTTTTTCCTATTTACTGCAACATGCTTTTTATAGCTTGTATAGTTGTTTTTCACAAACAAATGTGATTTTCTCTTTTTATGATGCTATACTAGAGTTGAAATTATTTTGAAACATTTGTATTATTTAAATATGACACAAAGATCTATGAAAGATAAAATCATCAGTTGCTTTTTATGTTTTATGGAGTTTATAAGTTTTGTTCTCAATCCTGATAACTCATGCAACTTCTGTAAAGAAAAGGTAGAAATTGACCTATTCTGTACCCTTTTTCTTAATTCAAACTTGATCTATTTGCTACTGCTGTCAGTATTAAAGGAATTCTTATATCATCACAATTCATATTTGTCCATACTACTTTTTCTAGATTTCACATATTCCCAGTGTTGATTGATGTACTTACCTAGAACTTTTGCAATTTGCAAACATCTCTCAAAAATACTTTGTAACTTTATCTATTACTTTTTATGAAATAATCCTCATAAAAGCATTCTATATGCCTGCATCTGAGTTTTGTACCATTTAGACATACCGGCTCTCTTGTAGCAGGAGATGGAGTCACCTATATAAATTGTTCACTAACTAGTGATCCACCTCTTTAAAATTCAAGATAATATTTCAGAAGGATATGTAATATTTCCATGTGAAAAGGTTATTGTTACCTCAGATTGGGCATCTCACCAAAGTTCCCCATTTCTGTCAGTGATAATGCCATTCTTTCAGCCCCAGTACTTATGTTGTAGACTGAACAATAACTTAAATTTCACTAAAGAATAAATATAGTAGTAGGTTAAGCAATGTGAAACCAACCACTAACTATGTGACTATGGCCAGCCATTATTTCTCTGGCCTGCAGTTTTCCTGTTTATGAAATGAGAAGTGGAAGAGAGTGTGAACTAAGTGTTGGCTAAAAATCTCTTGTAGCTCTGTAATTTCTCTTGATTTATATATAAATTTATCAGCATCTAGTTCCATAAAATTATAATTCCTTTATTTTTGAAAATATCTCCTGATTAAAAAGACGCCATACCTATTATGAAGAAGCGAAACTTCAAATCCATTCTTTCCTTTTATCACAGTATAATTTTTACCCATAATTAGGAAAAATTATGAAAAAATTATTTATTATCTACCATTTTAGGATAATGAATTTTCAAATAGCTGAAATTTCTTTACTTTTTAAAGAAATGGCCATAGCATATTTTATATTTTTAAAAACTCTGTTCCTAAAGAAAGAGTCATTCAATGGCACTTCCCAAAATTTGAGGAACCTTTCTAAATTGAGCATCTAAATGCAGAAAATTCACTTTGGTTTAAGAGATTTCATCCAGGCAGTTTCATCCAGAAAAAAGTATTAATTACAAATTACCATATAGAACCCAGCTTTTGAATCTATCCTTAGATTCCATCTTTTGCCAGGGCCATGCATACCTACTTGTTAAAATCCCACCCTTCATCTGCTGTATTCTCTAATGTTGGAACTTTGAAAATGGGAAATAGAAAGGGGGTGAATTTTTAATCTCTCCTTTTTCATTTCTTATATGCATGAAGTAAGGAAATAAGAGTAGGTCTAGAAAGAACATCTACAGTTATGACTAACTTTTTTTTGAACACAGGTTATGCTTTTATTTTTCCAGACTTTTGAAAGTTTAGAATAAGGTATGGGAGCAAGGATAAAACTTGGGAAAAAATCCATCATGATAGTTACCATTTTATTACTGAAAACAGTGATTTTGAGAGCCAGCTTTTGAGTCAGGAAGACCTGGCTTCATGTTCCACCTCTGATCCATTCTTTGCTATATCACCTTAGGCAAATCGTATCTTCTCAGTGACCCAGGAAACTCTCAAAGTTTCTCTGTTTGTAGAGGGAATCTGCTCACCTAGGAATTCCCTAGACCAGTGAACCACAAATGTGTATACATCCCTTCAAAAAAAGTTGAAGCAACAAAATAAATGTGAAAGTGGTGAAAGTGCACAGGTTACATGTATGTTATTGTGTTTGCCATAGAAAGCTTCCTATTTATGTTGCCAGTGTAATTTACTATTACAAATATATAAAATATTTATTTTTCAAAATATAGAAAAATGAGATTTGCTTTTTGACTGAAATTAAATGTAAAAATATTTTATTACATTTTTCTTTTAATTCCAGGGTGTAGGAAAAAACAAGATTGTTGACAGATTCCTTCACCTGCTTAATAGACCCAGAGAATATATTCAACTACATAGGTAAGAGAATAATTTCACCAGTCTATTAGACTTCTTGTTTTATAATCTGTTTCTCTCCCTGGAAGTTTCATTTTATGAACCTTTTTGTCTTTTCCATTCTTATTGTATTCATTTTTTCTTTCCCCATAAGTAAATGAAAACCTATAAAATTTGGTTTTCAATTCTCTGTAAATGAGGTTGATTCTCCAGGCTTTGATGAAATTTACAGGAAATGAGTGGGTATTTTTTTTTTCCCTCAGACCAAAGAACACTGAATCTGGAATTAGAGGCCATGATTTTAGGTTTTTGCAAGGCAAATGGGGTTAAGTGACTTGCCCAAGGCCACACAGCTAGGTAATTATTAAGTGTCTGAGACCATATTTGAATCCAGGTACTCCTGACTCCAGGGCTGGCGCTTTATCCACTGAGCCACCTAGCTGCCCCAAGGCCATGATTTTAAATCATACTTTTGAAGCTTACTATTCATGTTGATCTCAAGCAAGTTAATGTCTCTCTGGACTTTCTTCTTCTATAATGACTAGACACACTTTCCTGCTCCAGATCTAGCCAATAAAACAGATAATATGATTCATATCTATAAAATAGCCAGTTGATGATGGTGTTTTTCTTTCATTCTCAAAGAAGACCATGACATCAGGACGGTGATGCCATGGCAATCACATGAATTGGATTTGAGTGAGGGGGATGCTGTGCAAATTTACTCAGCTTAATGCTCAGTTACCTACTTCCCATCTGGGTCCAGTGGGCAGAAATGAATCAAGATGAGTGGAAATGACCCTGGATGCCTGTATAGCCAAATAAAGAAAAGAAAATGTAAGAAAAAAATGAGGGAAAGTGTAAGGAGAGAATAAGGTGGTGAGAGAAAAGAATAGTGATTAAAAAGAATAACAAATTAACCAGATTCTGGACTTAACTTCCCCAGACCATAAGCCCATTAGCCGGTTGGTTTCCCAGAGTAGAACTACCTATTCTGGTAGTAGTAGTAGTAGTAGTAGAGCTTGAGATGACAATTTTAGAAAGATATTTCCCACACCCTCGGGATCCTAGGTATAGTAATTCAAATTTGGGAAGTTCTCATTTCAGTTGATAATGAATGAGGAACATGTTATATTTTGCAACTGGAGTTCAATTTCAATGATTTCAGCCAAGTTGAACTGAAAATTTCCTAGAAAATGAGAAACTTATAAACTAAGAACACTGAGATTATCTATAGTTAATAAGTGACAGTTAGTGACTCATGGATAAAATGGTCGGACCTGAAGTCAGGAATACCTGAGTTCAGCAGCTGCAACTTACTAACTCTGTAGTTAGCAAGCCTGAGCTTGCATTGCCTAAGTGAGCCACTTAATCTCTATTTGCTCAGTGGTAAAATGGAACATTAATAGCAACTATCTCGAAGAATTGTGAGGATCACATGAAAACGTATTTGTAAGAAAATTTAGCTCAGTGCCAGGCCTCAGACATATTAGGTGCTCTGTGAATGCTTATTCACTTCCTTCTTCAAACCTGACCTGCTGGTGCTGACTGAAGAGTAGAGACACTGATTTTACCAGGAGATAACCTAAGATTGTTGAGCTGCAGGGTATTACATAAGTTCCATTTTTGAAAGGTTTTTATGTGTTACAGAATTACTGTTCTGTTTTTATTCTTAGGTCATTTTGTTTTGTTTATTCCTGCCACTTAATGATTTATTAATATAAGTTGGTGGTATTTAAAAAATGCAATTAACTATTCTAATGCTACCAAAGAGTGCAGTTTTATAATTCCAATATAAAACATTGATTAAACATATATAATTTTATAAATGTTAATATAGATATTTTATAAATTTTATATATGAATATCTTTTAATTGAGCATTTTAAAAAAGATGAATCAGAGTATAAATAATCTTCCTAAAATAGTCTCAGAAGTAGAAATTATCTCTTTTATCTCTCCTGCCACAGTCAGTGTATTTACTGTTAAACCAAGTCTACAAGTTCTAGTTTTTATCTAGACTGAAGAACTATAGATAATCACAGTAACGCTCAGTTCCCTGCTTCCCATTTATTAAGAATTTTTCAGCTGATTCAACAGAAACTTATTACCTATAAGGATCTTCAATGCTACAAATAAAGATGAAAATGGCACATCTCCTTGCTCTCAAATAGTTTGCATTCTATGGGATGTGACATGTGTACATGAGAATGTAATTCAGAGTAGAATATGATGGAGCAAGGGAGAGATCACTTTAGAAAAAAATTGATAATACTTTATTTGAGCACTGAAGGAAAAGGATTTCACCAGTGATGAAGAGGGAACTCATCCTAAGTAGCAGAGAATGGCTTGTACATATGTGTTCAGCACTAGGTTTTATCTGCACTGCTGGGAAAGGAAGCCTGCCCTAAAATGTGGATCACTATGTGAGAAAATCATGACAACTAACCTATTTCAGAGTCCTCCTTTAAAAAAAGGAATTAGAGAAGACAAATTTGCTAACTGATTTGCTGTTGTATCAGAATCATCCTAAGCCATCATTACAGTGCTTGTTGGTGACTTAGAAAACTCCAGCAGCTTTCAGAATAACAGTGGACATCTGTGGTGTGAGAATTGTCCCCACATCCTGTTCAGTTTTTCAAATCATCAATATTTAACTTTCAGACCATTTTAGCCTGTAATTTACATAGATAGCAATTTGCATACCATTTTACTTGCATCTTGATAGTTCTGATGCAAATAGAAAGGGACTCAGTCAGCTTTCTTATTGAGAAGAGTAGAAAGGGAATTTGTTAGCATTAATCAAGAATCCAAGTAGAAGAAAATTAAGATAAGTTTCATTACTCTTTCACCTTCTTTCCTAATAGTTTTTCTTTAAATATATGTCTGTTTTAAAAAAGTTTATTTTGGGATATGATGTTTATCATTGGTCTGACTAAAAAGGGGCTATAAAAATCAACTCCTTTCTGGTTTTTGTAAAATGCAGACTCTCTTTTGACCTGATTTTAATTGGTTTAATTTTTCTTTGACTGTGAATTTTCAGACCTTTCTCTTCCAAGATATTTTTTAAAAAAATTTTTAAGTTTTTGCAAGGCAAATGGGGTTAAGTGTCTTGCCCAAGGCCACACAGCTAGGTAATTATTAAGTGTCTGAGGCCGGATTTGAACTCAGGTACTCCTGACTCCAGGGCTGGTGCTCTATCAACTGTACCACCTAGCCACCCCTCTTTCAAGATATTTTAGATTTACTTTTATTATTTGATAGTTTATAGTATTAACAAAATAATTCAAGATTATTATGACCAAAACAAAAATTTAGAACACCATTGATTTATTGTTAAAGCATACTAATAAATAGGATCTCAGCTTCTCCAGCAGAGCTAAGACCCTGAGGAAGGGAATGGTTACCCTTTCAATAGTTTTTAGGGAAATGAAGAACAAAAAAGAAGACTTCATAAGAAGGGAACATGTTATGATTAGTTAAAAAAACTCAACATCATAAATGATGAAATCAGTTTGTTTGATTACAAAACTGAGGAGTAGGGGACAATATGACTTTTTGGAAATTGGAAAGGAGGAACTAGCAACAATGCTCTCCTCCTGTGACTAAAAAATATTCATAATTTGATTCCACCTGCAAGTTTAGAAATAGTGAACCAGATTCTTTGGATAACAAACCAGACATCTTTGGTAGTATAAAGATACCACATTAGATTTCTGGTGTCCATCTGTATCCTTCAAGGCTAACAGATTTCCTTGCCACAATAGAACAGTGATTAACAAAAGAGTTGGATTTCTAAACTTAGCTCATTACAAGACAGCTGAATTTCTGAAATAAGCTCAGAGAAAAAGAATCATTACTTAGGCAGTTACAAGACAAAATTAATTAATTGTAAATGGGATCAATTAAAAAGTGATACAGGATAAATTTGGTTATTTCAGGATATACTGCCACTTGTACTGCATGTGTTAATCATTCACTAAACTAATGGTTAACTAAGTACACGTCTCTCCCCCACCTCCACAAACTAAATAGGCTTGATTTTAGTAATTTTAAGTAAGATTGTTTATAAATATACAGAGGAAAATAAGTTCTTAAGATATAATTAGTTGTAAATATTGTGTCCATTATGAAATCATAGGATTTGTAGAGATGATTTTTCATAATTCATGTTACTTATTTGACAGTCTCAATATAAAAAAATGAGTTGGAAGCTACAGTAATTACTTACTGTAAGGATGAAATAATGTTTAGATTCTTGAAATAAAGTATCCATGACCCTTTATGCTTGAGAGATCCTAGCAGAGTTCAGGTCTAAAATTTGTTTGCTCTGAAGACAGGGAACATTTTAAAATTCAAAGTAGCCATCAACTAGAGATTGTAGGACTGCAGATAAGTCTAAATATATAAATAAGTACTTCTAAAAATCTGAGATTTTATTGATGTGATTACTTCTTCTGTACAGATGACAACCTCTATGAATTATCAGTTGGCCTATATGAATTTTAGCAGACAAAGAAAATATGTCTTATTTGGTATACAATCTTTTGGTAATAAGCAAAACATTGAGTTGCATTGTTGATCAGAAAATAGAGGTACAGACCATAATTGGTTCATACTAAAAACTTTCCCAGTTTTGTTAAACATGTGCTAAAACTTCCTCAGCTTTGTGGAACATTGAAGTTTGACTTTGATAGTATAGCATGGACGAGAAAAATAAATCAAAAATCCCAAAAGCCTAAACCTCTGAATCATCCTGGATAAGCCCGGTCTTGAACATTTCATGCCAAAGGACCTGTATCCAACTACTTGATATGTTTCCTATCTTATTATTTATTTAGTTTTTAAGGAGATTTATTTATTTATTTTGAATTTTACAATTTTTACGCTAATCATGCTTCCCTCACCCCACCTCCCACAGAAGGCAGTCTGTTAGTCTTTACATTGTTTCCTTAGTCTAAGGTGAATGTGATGAGAGACAAATCATATCCTTAAGGAAAAAAAAATGAAGTATAAGAGATAGGAAAATTGCATAATAAGATAATGTTTTTTTTTTTTAATTAAAGGTAATCATCTTTGGTCTTTGCTCAAACTCCGCAATTCTTTCTCTGGATGCAGATGGTATTCTCCATCTCAGATACCCCAAAATTGTGCCTGATAGAATGAGCAAGTCCATTAAGGTTGATCATCACCCCCATGTTGCTGTTAGGGTGTACAATGTTCTTCTGGTTCTGCTCATCTCACTCAACATCAGTTCATGCAGATCCTTCCAGGCTTCCCTGAATTCGCATTTCCTCCTGGTTTCTAATAGAACAGTAGTGTTCCATAACATACATATGCAACAATTTGTTCAGCCATTTCCCAAATGATGGACATTTACTCAATTTCCAATTCTTTTTGCCACCACAAATAGGGCTGCTATGAATATTTTTGTTCAAATGATGTTTTTACCCTTTTCCTATCTTATTATTTAGTAGAAGTCTTTGACTTAGAATAGAGCTGCTTGTGATTTGTGTTCTTGATTGGTCCTTTTTTCTTACCTTTCTCAACTTTAATGATCCTATTTTTCCCAGTAGATTCAATTCCTAATGCGTCTTTGATGTTACTGGCAATATAAATGTAGATTATATTCTCCCAAATATTTATTTATGAAAGCAAATTTTAAAATTCAACAAAAATCGTTTATCAACAGGCATTCATTAAGCCTCTGCTGTGTGCCAAGCTAAGACAAATTATGACACAATCTCTGTTTTCAAAGAGCTTTATATTATTAAGTATTAAATATATGTGTAATAAATACAAAGAAAGGGGGCGGGGCCAAGATGGCCACAAGAAGATATCAAGTCTTAGGAGCTCTCTGATAAAACTCATCAGCTAAGGACTCTAAACTTTCCAGAGACAGAAACCACAAAGGGACCCAGTGAGGCAGTTCTCCTACTCAAGGTAACCGGGAAAAGAGCAGAAAGGCTCTGCTCCCCGGGGTCGGAAGGGTGGCCCGCCAGAGGGGTGGCCCGCCAGAGCAAAAGAACTTCAGCCTCCCAGAGGCTGCCCCAAGGCGCTGGGAGCCGCAGCTCACAGCAGCTGGGGAGTCTCCTGAGCTGCACCCCCATCATGGGGCACAAAATGGGGGAATAGCTGGGGACCTCTGCCAGAATGAGCACTTGGAGCCCAGCCTTCAGGGCATACAGAGAGCAGCTTGGTCTTTCAGCCCAGATCCAGGAAACAGAAGCAGGCTGAGCAGGTAAGCAGGAGCCCCCAGGGCATGAGCCCATTGAGCTGAGGGAGGGGCGTGAAGAGAGACTGCCTAGCTCTGTCCTCTGCCCCTGAAACAGGACTCTGGGGCTCTGACCACATTCAGATCCTGATCGCAGTCTAGGCCCCCCCATAGAACAACAGGGCCCCCCCCACCTCGGCCCCATGGCAGAGGGGGGCGCTTATGGTCATTCACAGACCAGGAGGGAGGACAGAGCCTCACACACTGAGACCCTCGTGGGAGTGTCGCAAAAGCTCAGGAAGCACCCCAAAGCCAGGCCCAGGATGGGAAAATGAGCAAGCAGAGAAACAAAAGGAAGACTATTGAGAAATATTTTACAAATGAGCCCAAGAAGGATCAAAACACTCAGTCTGAAGATGAGGAAGCACAAGCTCCTTCATCTAAAGACTCCAAGAAAAACAGAAATTGGGCTCAGGCTATGACAGAGCTCAAGAAAGACTTTGAAAATCAAATGAGGGAGTTAGAAGAAAACCTGGGAAAAGAAAGGAGAGAGATGAAGGAAAAACATGACAATGAAGTCAGCAGCTTAGTCAAGGAAATCCCAAAAAAAAATGCTGACGAAAATAGCATGCTAAAAACCAGCTTAGGTCAAATGGATAAAACAGTTCAAAAAGTTATTGAGGAGAAGAATGCTTTAAAAAGCAAAATTGGCCAGATGGAAAAAGAGATAAGAAAACTCTGAGGAGAACAAATCCTTCAGACAAAGAATAGAATTCAGGGAGATTGATGAATTTACCAGAAATCAGGAATCAATACTTCAAAACCAAAAGAATGAAAAATTAGAAGAAAATGTGAAATATCTCATTGGAAAAACAACTGATATGGAAAACAGACTTAGGAAAGATAATTTAAAAATTATTGGAATACCTGAAAGTCATGATCAGGAAAAGAGCCTTGACATCATTTTCAAAGAATTACTACAGGAAAATTGCCCTGATATTCTAGAAGCAGAGGGCAAAATAGAAATGGAGAGAATCCACCGACCCCCCCCCCCAAGAAAGAGATCCCAAAAAACCAACCCCTAGGAATATTACAGCCAAGTTCCAGAACTCCCAAGTCAAAGAGATAATATTGCAAGCAGCCAGAAGGACACAGTTCAAATATCGTGGAGCTGCAGTCAGGATCACACAGGACTTAGCAGCAACTACATTGGAAGCTCGTAGGGCTTGGAATACAATATAGCGGAAGGCAAAAGAGCTTAGAATGCAGCCAAGAATGAACTACCCAGCAAGGCTGAATGTCCTCTTCCAAGGAAAAAGATGGACTTTCAATGAACCAGGGGAATTTCAAATGTTCCTGTTGGAATGGCCAGAGCTGAACAGAAGGTTTGATCTTCAGATACAGGACTCAGGTGAAGCATGGAGATTGGAGGAGAGGGGGGAAATATGAGGGACTTAATGAGGATGAACTGCATGTATTCCTGCATAGAAAAATGACACTGATAATACTCATATGAACCTTCTCAGTTAATAGAGCAGGTAGAGGGAGCTTTTATAGTTGAAGCACAGGAGAAAGCTGAATTTGAAGATAAAATATGGTATAAAAATGGAGTCAATAGAAAAAAAGGGAAAAGGAATGGGAGAAAGGAAAAGGAGAGGGGGAATGGTCCAAGATATTTCACATAATAAGATTTTTTTTATTACAATGAGATATTGCAATGATATGGAAGGGGGGAGGCAAGGGGCAATGAGGGAACCTTTGCTCTCATCAGAGATGGCTAGGAGAGGAAACAGCATATATACTCAATGGGCTATAGACATCTAGAGTAAGAAGGAGGGGGGAGCAGGGGGGAAGGGGTGGGGATGTGAACAAAGGAGGAGAGGATGGACCATGGGGGGAGAGTGGTCAGATATAACACATTTTCTCTTTTACTTCTTGCAAGGGGCTGGGATTGGAAGGCCTGCCCAGGACCATAGGGCCAGGTGGATTCTGGGCCTAAGGGGTGGTATGGGGGCTCAGGGCTTCTTGGCCCCAGGACCAGGGATCTGTCTGCTGCGCCACTCAGCGACCCTACAGCAGAGTCAGAGTGAAAGGAGAGAGAAAATATAGTACATGGTAGTGGAGAAATAAGAAAGGAGGGAGTTGCGATCAGCAATGGCAACCTTGGAAAAATATGGAAGTAACTTTTGTGATGGACTTATCATAAAGAATGTGATCCACCCGGGACAGAGTTGTTGATGTTGGAACAAAGACTGAAGCACATTTTTTTATTATTATTATTTGGGGGAGGGTGCAGGGTAAGTGGGGCTGGGTGGCCTGCCTGGGGCCACATAGTAGGGTGAACTTTGGGTGTCTGGGGCCGGATTTGGACCCAGGTGCTCCTGGCTCAAGGGCCAATGCTCTGTCTGCCACCCAGCCACCCCTACTATTATTACTATTTTATTTTATTTTGGGTCTTTTTTTTTCTTCTTTTTTGGTTTTTTGCAAGGCAGTGGGGATTGGGTGGCTTGCATGTCAAAGGGCCGGGTGATTGTTGGGTTTACGAGGCTGGATATGAGCTCAGGTGCTCGTGGCTCCAGGGCTGGTGCTTCCTCCATTGTGCCACCTGTCCATACCTACAATTATTACTATTATTTTTTAATTTTAATTTTTTTCTCTCCCCTTTACTTTTTTCACCCAAGCAAGTCTGTCTATATTCATAGTGGGGAGGGGTATTTTGTTTATTTGTAAACAAGAATATTTTATTAATGCAAAAAAACATTTGTACTATATGAGAATAAAAAATAAATTAAAAACAAAACAAAAAAACCAAATTGGACTCATCTATATAAATCCAGAGCTTGACTTTCTATACTAGAGCCAATAAAAACAAGAGAAAAGAAAAAATAAGTAAGCAAATAAATAAATAAATGAATGAATAAATGAATAAATGCAAGGAAATTAAAGTTAATGCAGTTTGTTTTTTAAAAGGTTTATAGTTGCTTTTACATCTTTTGTTAGATTAATATTTTCTCCCATATTTGAGCTACAGTATTAAGATCATCATTTAGAACCTTACATAATGGCAAAAAACCTTTTTTCCCCCGTGTCTTCTTTTTTGAGGACAGAGTGGTCTGTTTTACTGTGTCGAAACTGGGACAACTTTAACATGTGGATTTATATTTTTAGGTATTGAATAGGATGTGAAATATTGTTAGTTTTCATTATAATATCTGCAGATACAGTGCAAGAGAAATACTACTGAACTAAGAAGAAATCCAGGCCCTCACATTAAACTAGCTATTTGAGTTATTATTTGATCCATTGCTATCTTTTGTTGTATGAAGCTATTCTGTTACCAGATTATGAGCTAACAACTGCTGCATTTAGCTTTGCTCCCCTAATATCTGAACTCACTGATTTATTCCAAGGCTTTGATGTAACATCATTTTCCAAACATTTTCATTCTTCCTCAAATCTCTGATTTATCCCTTTTCTTTATTCTCTGTCATCTGAGAACCTTGACTCACATTTCACTGAAAATATTGAGACCATTCACCATAGTTCCCTCTTCTCCCCCCGCCTTCATTTCTCCTAGCTCACATGTCTTCTGCCATTTTACCCATCTCCTATGAAAAGGTGACCCTTCTCTTTACCAAGGCAAATATCTCAATATGAGTAAGTTATCTCATGACATTCTGTCATCTCCAGAAGATTACTCCTTCTATCATCTTCTTTATCTCACTAACCTTCAATCTCTCACCCATTCTATCCATCTGCTTCTACTAATTGTCATTCTCTAATTCTCTTTGCTTTTGATATTAAATGTTTCAGGAAAACTGTCTGCAATATGTATCTCTTCATTTACCCTCAATTTCTTAATTCTCTATAGTCTTCTGAACTCCTCTTTCAACCCAAGTCACTTTATAAAGTTACCAATGTTCTAATGAGCAACATGAACAGCATGATATTATTCTTATCTCAATTATTTTAGTTCACATTTTTCTTAATAGATTTAGAGCAGTCTTTCATCTGAATGCTAATATCTGTAGAGTACAATTCTTTTGAAAACTGTTCATGTCTTTTAATTATCTACTAGGAAATGACTATTAATCTTATTTTTTGTATTAGTTCTCTACCTTTCTTGAATTTCAGAATATTATTAGATATTTCAATGCTAAGATATTCTCCCCCCCGCAAGTTGTTTCTCTCCCTATCCTAGGTAATTTTTCAAATGCGAATTCAAAACCTTACCTCCCCCCCATATCTGAAATGTACTCTCACTTCACTTCACCCTAATAAAATCCCTAATTTCATTAATCAAGTGACAACATACTAAAAGCTTCTGATAGCACTTGCTAGTGCTCGTGGTTTTATGTACATATTTTTAACATTTATTTTTCTTTGCTGTGTTGAAATAAAACATAATTTTAGCAGTTTCCTTTGTTGTCTGAAAGAATTAACCAGCATTTATTATGCATTTACTATGGCCAAGAACTGTGCAAAATGATGGTGATACAAAAAGGGACAAATGTAAAGAGTTTACAATTTAATAGGAGAAGCAACATGCAAGCAAATTTGTAAAGCAAGCAATATACATAATAAATAGGAAATAATCAACAGAGGAAAGGCATTGGATTTAAAGAGTTTGTGAATGCTTCCTGTTTAAGGTGGGATTTTTATCTGGGACTTTAATGGAAGACAGGGAGGTCAATAATGAGAGTAGAGAGGGAAAGCATTCTCTGTATGGGGGAGAGCCAGAGAACACCTGAACCAAGATATGGTAATGTCTTGTTTCTGGAACAGCAGGAGGGCAATTTGAAGCTAAGAAATACGGCTATTTTAAGAATCCCTGAAGACTTATCTACAATGAAAATTTTAAAAATGGTAATAACTATTTTAGGCCAGGAACTAAAATTCCAATTTTCTAGTCTAGCTATCATTTGATATTTTGTACAATTCCTCAAAACTATGTAAAAACATTATCCTAATCAAAGATTTGTCAGAAGGCTTAATGACAACTGTTGTAAGGTTTTGTGCTTTTGAGTATGGCTTGTATAGTGTCCTGGGAATTCAGTGAAGGAAAACAGATTTTGCCTATCTCACTTAATATTTTTGACAATCATAAGTTG
The DNA here is from genome assembly GCF_037893015.1 of Macrotis lagotis. NCBI lineage: Eukaryota > Metazoa > Chordata > Mammalia > Peramelemorphia > Peramelidae > Macrotis > Macrotis lagotis. The sequence goes on from NC_133663.1 coordinate 95,586,120, forward strand.
AATGTTTTGTTGAGGCTATTTAATACCTTCTGTCCTTGGCAGTGCATCTATTCCTGGGGGGGGGGGGGGAATCATCAGAAGAAACTTAATTCCACAAATATTTCTGCTTTACTTTGTCTTCTTTGCCTTTATAATTTGTTAGATTATCCTGAAGATGTGCAAAAATAAAAATTGAAGTGATTTCAAAGCAAATTGTTTCTATCACAAGTTTCTAATGTGACAATTTGTATTTTTTATAGCAGTTTGGCAGGAAAAATATTACATTTTGTTTATACTGGTACTGTAAAAACACTCAGTATTATACTATAAGGATACTATAGTAAGGACATTGACAAAAATTCACATAGCCCACTATATCCAGCTGGGTTCATATCCCTAACTGTGATTTACCTCAACCTTCCTACCACATCCCTACCCAATTATTTGTTCCAGGGACAGTAATCTACTTAATACAGCCATTGGTTCTGAAAAGGATATGTTACTGTTGGAAGAGTTGTGAACTGATCCAATTATTCTGGAATGAAATTTCAAATTATACCCAAAGGGTTATGAAGCTGTGCATACCCACTGATCTAGTACTTGTACTGCTAATTCTGGATCCCAAAAAGACTTAAAAAAAAAAAAAACTAGGGGAAAGGACCTATTGGTTCAAAGCATTATTTATAGCAGATCTTTTTATGGTGGCAAAAACTTGAAATTGAGGTGATATCTATCAGTTGAGGAATGGCTGAACAAGTTGTGGTATATGAATGTAATGGAAGACTATTGGGCTATAAGAAATGATGAGCAGTGGCAGCTTGGTGGCGCAGTGGATAGAGTCAGGAGTCAGGAGTACCTGAGTTCAAATATGGCCTCAGTCACTTAATAATTACCTAGCTATGTGGCCTTGGGCAAGCCACTTAACCCCTTTGCCTTGCAAAAAAAAAAAAACAAACCTAAAAATGATGAGCAGAATGATTTCGGAAAAATTTGGATTTACATGAACTGATACAAAGTGAAATGAGAAGAACTAGGGTAACATTGTACATGGTAGAAGCATTATTGCTGGATGATTAATTGTGAATGACTTAGCTATTCTCAGCAATACAATGATTTAAGACAATTCCAAAGCACTTATGATAAAAAAAAAAAAAGCTATCCATTAGGTGCTAGATGTCACAGTGGATAACTGGCCCTGGAGTCAGAAGTATCTGAGATCAAATCCAGCCTCAGACATTTAATAATTACCTACCTGGGTGCCCTTGGGCAAGTCATTTAACTCTGTTGCGTTAAATAAATAAAATTCCACTTCCAGAGAAAGAACTTAAGAATGTGGATCAAAGCAACACAATTTTTCACTTTCTCTTTTTCTTTTTGCTCTGTCTTCTTTCACAATGTGAGTAATATGAAAATATATTTTGCATGGGTAAATATACATAACCTATACCATCTCAGGTGAGAGAGAAAATTTAGGACCCAAATTTTTTTTAAATGTTAAAAAATGTTTTGCGTATAAATGAGAAAAAAATAAAATATTCAACATCAAAGAAAAGAAAAGGCTCCTCTTTGAAAGAATTTTTTAGAAAGGATATGTCAGTCAATTTTCCTGTATCTTTACTAATCCCCTCTATAGATTCCCAGAACAATACTCTATTCCCCTATATTTGTGTTTACCTATTGGAATGTAAGTTTCTTCAGTTTATTTCTCTTTAGTATTTGTAGTTTCAGAGCTTGGTACAGTCCTGGCACATAGTAAGAGGTTAATAAATACTTTCTTTTATTCATTCATTCATTTTACAAATGAGTTACAATAAAACTTTGCAACATTGTAAGTGACCTACTGCTATAGTCTGGATCCTCCAATGTAGTCTAATTCATTTTCCATTGTAATTCTTGTAACTATTTTTCCCTAGTTAAGATAGCTTTCAGTGTTCATTTTTTGTATGATTTTGAGTTCCACATTTTTCTCCCTCCCTCTTGATAGTAAATAATCTGATAAAAGTTATCTTGTAATTCTTTTAAAGTGTAAAGGGTAATCTATTTCTCAAAATTACTCTTATGTCTTTCTTTGATGGTTTCCTGTTAGTAAAGAGTTATCCTCCTTGAAGTTATTGTTTTTCTTTAGATAGTCTGAAAGCAAGGGGAAAATTTTATCAGCAATTCAAAAACCTTCTGTGATTTATCTTTACTTGCTATTTGGTTCTTAGGTTTTTTCCTAAAATCAAGTAAGCTATTAAATTAATACCCCATTATATTGGGGATATATTCAATTTTCATTGAACTTCAATGAAATCTTCCATGTTAGATTTTTCATATATCCAGGAGTTTATTCCTGTAGGAATGTACTCTTTCTCCTAATGCAAAACAAAGTAGTCAAAAATACAACATTACTTGATGCCCATCTTTCTAATCATAAACCTCTCTGATCTTAGCTTGAGTATTCAGAACTTCTATTTGTTAAAGTTGGACCTTCATGAGCTTGTGCCTAAAAATATAGCATTTTTTGTATGATACAGTGATAAAGCATTAGAATAGAATCTAATGAAAGAAAACAGACTTTTCCTCAAAATGCCACTTTTAAAAAAACAATTCACTAATTAGGAAGAAATTAATTCATTGGTATTTACAGGCAGTGTTTTGGTGCAGACTGTGCTTAACCTTTAGAGGTTTCTTTTCTTTTATAAATTGCCTGCTTCTTACATAATTTAATTGTTTTTATTGAATCTGGGATCATTGAAAGTTATCCTTCAAGCTGTAATGAGCCTAATTAAAAAAAAAACACCTTCAAATCACAGATTTGAACAAGGATAGTTTTAACAATTTAGTAATGCTTAAAATAGTTTTTCATTAAATTCCCTCCCAATGTCTTATAAAGTTTTAATTCATCATAGACTGCATTGCCTTCCCCCCTAAAAGTGACCTTTCATTTATTATACATGTTTTTATATATGCTTATTTGTATTATATCCATACTTATCTTGGAATTTAGTTCCATCTGATACCTCAAGTGCTTAGTAAATTTTTGTTGCTTGATTATAGTATTGGAGTTAACATTAGCCCTGAAGATATCAAACGATAGCATTCACATATGTTTAATTCCAAATAACCACTAAACTATTGTCCAAAATAATTTACTTTGAGTAATTTGGAATAGAAGTAAAGTCCTAGTATAATTTCACATTGTGTTGAGTTTTTCCCAAGGGCCTTTACCTGTAGGACAGAAAGGTTGGTAGGTCCTATAATCAGGAAGGGCTTCACATACAAAAAAAATGATAAACTTAAAAGACCAGTTGGCCTAAGTTCCAAAGAAGAGGCGCATTACCAGACTGATTAGCTTTAGCATTTTTCAAGATATCTAAATGCATGGAAGCAGATCCTCACCCTAATAAAATCACTCAAAATAAAAGTGAAATTTATTTTATTTGAGATTCTTTGGGGGGGGTGGCATTTTCTTTCTATCTTAATAGCCTTGGTTTCCTTAAATACATTGTAATTAGGTTTAATCCAGTAGAAACAGAGATCCAACTATAGCAGTCTTGAATTGTGATGAGTCATAACCTCATTTGTGTGAATAAATTCATGTTCTTGAAATTCTTTAATCTTCAGTAGCAAATAATTAACAAACAACTTACCTTCAGAATATTTTCCTTTTCTTAGGAAGTTAGTACAATCAATCTTTTTTTCCCAAATACTGTATAACTTTTTATTTAAAAAGACAACTTTGAGTTTTAATAAGTAGGGGTGCATTTACTGAAATAATGTCTAAACTATTTTAAAAATAATTTTATATATTAAATTTAAATATAAAATAAAATAATTTTCCATACTAAACAAAACTTTTTTCTTTTTCCTATGATGGGCGCCTGGAAAGAATGAGTAACGAGAACAGAACAAAAGCTGTTTTAAGATATAAAAAAATTAAATTTTTGTCTCTTTTACTGAGGATGAAACAAGAGTTTCTCTAGTCATTTCAATGCTGAAAAGTATCATGGTGATTCTAAGTATGTGACAGGGTGAAGAAACACATTATGTTGCTATAAAAAGTTTTTTTTTTGTCTTCCTACATTGTCCTCCTCCTGAAATACTAGAATATGAGCAGAGTGATTTAAGCACGATTGATTCCTGTTTTTGATTTGTTCTAAAACATTTAAAGATGATTTAAATTTGGATTTGAGTACAATCATTTAGTTGTTAGTAAAGTATATTCCAAAGGGTGTCCCAAAACTTTTATTACAATTTAAAAAAAATTTGCAAGGCAGTTGAGGTTAAATGACTTGCCCAGCATCATCCAGCTAGTAAGTGTCAAGTGTCTGAGACTGAATTTGAACTCAGGTCCTCCAGAACCAGTGCTGTATGCACTGTGCCACCTAGTTGCTCCTTGAAATTTAAAAACTTAAAACTGTTCTAAGATTTTATGTATGTAAAATGTATTAATAGCTTCACAAGGTTCTCCAGAAACAGAAAATAATCATATAAATATTGGTGCTTAACATCAGACTCTCATGTGTGAAAAGCTTTTTAATTTTGTTAATTTTTGATCAAGGATATTCCTTCCTGGAAGTTCCCTTTAATAATGAAATATTGACGAATTATAAGAGTACCTGGCTGCACTTGAACCAAAATCTTCCAAAGTTTCATTTTACAAAAATAGAATTTAGCGGTGGTAACTGCAGAAAAACATGACAGTTTAAAAAATTAGCTTTTAATTTTCTACATAAGTCAGTGATGGCAGATAATGGAATCTAGTCCTGAAATGAGGGAATGAAGAATTATATATACCAAGACATAAAACTGAGGCTAAGGTGGTGAGGAGTTTGGTGGCCACCACCATAGACATGTGTGGTCAGTGACAGGGAAGGGAAATATTAAGAGAAAGAGAGATTAGAGTCTGTCTGTGAGTTAAGGGGAAAAGAGATTTTTTTTTTTTTTACCCTTTATTGAAAGCTATGGGAGTAAGGGAAGCTTGGAACCAAAAAGAAAAGTCTGGTCCTCCCCAGCTGCAAGAATTCATAGTCTTTTTTCCTGTCATAGAGCCCTTTGACAATTCAGTAAAGTCTATGAACCCCTTCTCAGAATCATGTTTTTAAGTCCATAAAGCAAAATGTACTGGATTATTTTTTAAAAAACCTTCAATTTTTTAAAAGTTCACAGACCCCAGGTTAAGAACCTCTGCCTTCTACCCCTAGATTTTGAGGAACCTCTTAAAGATTCAGAGCTCAGAAAGTCATGTGCTGTGGGGGAAACAGCCTCTTCTACCACCAGGGCACTTGGTGCTGCTAGATTTGAGGCGGGGGCAGGAGACCTTAACAGATCTACAAAGGGCCGAGTAGAGATGTGTCTGCTTGAACTATTAGAAGTCACCACTGACCTGGTTACTTGTGTTAGGAACTAGAATGATACCTGGCAGGAGGGTACTCCTGCACATGCCCTAATTCCTACTGTTTTATGATGAACTATATTACATGATAGGGTTTAGAGAACTAAAAACGAAAGTATTTGATAAAGTCTGAGGAAAAAATTCATTATTGCTCAAGAAATCAACTCTTCCTGGAGGCAAGGTAGCATTTGAATTGGTGTATGTGAGCTAGAAAACCCTAGGGGGAAGAGGAAATGGAAGATCATATTTGCATCGGGCAGAGCATATATCAAAAAAAAAAGTACAGTGCCTGTTTAGGAATAAGAATAGGAAATAGAGAGGAATCCCTCTTGCTTGTTGCCATATTGGATACCAGTGGATAGAGCACCAGGTCTGGAGTCAGAAAAACTCTTCTTCCTGAGTTCAAAATCCAGACACTTTCTAACTGTCGGATCATGGGCAAATCACTTAACCCTTTTTGCCTCAGTTCCTCATCTCTGAAATGAGCTGGAGAAGGAAATGGAAAACTACTCTAGTATCTGCCAAGAAAACCAGAAATGGGATCACAAAGAGTCAGATACTACTAAAAAAAAAACTGAACAAACAACTTAGTAGTTAATTTTCAAGCAACTCAAATACTAATTTGGGCTGATTGATTTATATATGTAGTATTTTGCATAAATTACTTTTTTTCCTACAGAAACCCTGTGAGATAAATAATTCAAGTATTATCACTTCGCTTTAGAGATTAAAAGAATTTGAATGATTTGCCAAAGGGCACAGAGTAAGTGAAGTGGCAAAACCAGGCATTGATTCTGAACCCAAGACTTTATTCACTATCCCATATGTACAATAGTTTAAGCTACAATTCTCATCTCTGTTCTTATATCCCCAGCCCTCCTTATCCAGTTATGTTTTACTTTACAGCCATTTCAGTGCTTATAGTCCTAAGCATCAGACTCAGTTGATTAGCATTTCTCTCCCAAAATAATCTCAAGTCTGTGTGACTTTTTTGTTCAGGGTTAATTTTAAAGAGAAGGGTTAGTAACTAGATATACCAATAAAAAGAAGACACCGAAGTACAGCAAAGTATAGCAAGGGGATAGGAGTTAATACTTTATCCTCTGCCCCTGTGTCAGAACTCTTTTGGAGCATTGTGTTCCATTCTAGGTACTGGTTTAAGAAAATACTGATACACTAGAGAGTGTCCAGAGGAGGGCAGCCAAGATGCTAAAGGGCCTTGAATCTATATTACATAAAAATTGTATGTAGAAATTAAGGGTGTTTAACCTAGAGAAGAGAAGAAATATGGAAAGACATGATAGTTGTGATCAAAGAGATGCCTTGTAAAAGAAAGACTTGTTTCATTAGGCCCCAGAGGCCAGAACCTGGAGCAGAGAATATTTTTAAAAATGTAAATTAAGTTCAATGTCAGGAAAATATCTGAATATGGAACAATTAGCCTTGAGCTGTGTATTCCCCATCCTTGGGGAGGACTCATTTGTAATGTAAAAATGACCATTGTTTTCATGTTAGGTGTCTAAATCAATGTTTGTGAGGAACACATCTAATCTAACTCTCAGGATCTGCAAGTATCTGACCAGTATCAAGCTTGGGATGACTACTCTGAGCCATCAGAATCCAAACAGTGATCAAGTGAGACTAGGACCGGGGTTCAGTGTTGGACATTCATTAAGAATCAGAGTTGTTTAGGTTTAAGGAATGGTCCCATCTAACTCATTAATCTCAAAATATTTTGCTCGGCTTCAGTGATCAAAATTTATATCCCTTTGGGCAGAATACCCACAAGTAAGGGTATGATTTCATCTGTGGATGAAGGGAGCAGAAGGAGGAAAAGAAGGAAAGAAAGAAAAAAAAAGGAAAGAAAGGAAGGAGAGTGGGTATATTGTCCAACTGGAACTTGTCAGTTGAGTTTCCAATGGAGTAGCTACCACTACTCACAGGCTTTTTGTTCTTTGTTCTTGAAAAGGACTGTGACATCAGGAAAGAGATGTCATGACTTACAGGTGAGTTTAATTTAAGTGAAAGAAGGCTATGCAAAGTCACCAGCCTCATTCTATCCTCCCAGAGGGTCTTCCTCTCCCAGATTGGTATCACTTTTATTTTTTGACTAGGTAAAGGAGATTATTTGTTTCCTCATTTTTATCTAGACTTAATCACTGAATGAATTGGGGAGACAAAAAGAGAACTGGGGAAAAACCTTTACTCAGAAAGGCCAAGGCCTCCCACTGCTTCAGGACCATCTCCAGTTGTCCCGATTTGTATCTTGTCCCATTTATATCTTGATGGCTCCTGAGGAAAGAGTGAAATTGTTGACTTTGCTCAACCCTCCCTCACTTCCAATTCACTTGCAATTCACTTGTCTTGGTCCCCTTGAGAATGAAGGACAAACAATAGGGTTAACTAGACTGATCTGTTCCTGGGATTCAGGTACTATCAAAGTCAAACTTTGTGACCTCCTTTTCCTATTGTCTTGCCAGAACTCCTTAGGTACAGCCTACTGTAAGATTTTTAAAATTTCAACCAAATTATTTACATTTTATTTTTTTATTGTGAACTTAGTTGCCAGTTTTTAAAAAGTTTCAATGTTCAAAGAAAAAAAAGGATTGTCTTAGAACTATTACATGCCATTCATTTGTAAAATGTATGTGTCTATATATGTGCATATATGCATATACACATATACTTAGCATATGTAAATTATACATATTTCTAAATATAAATTAGAATAAATTATATATATATATGGAGAGAGAGAGAAAGACAGATAGAGGGAGAGAGGGTTCCTACACTCAAGAAACTTGGCATCTTTTGAAGGATTAGAGTAAAAAGAACCCTCAAAAATAAAGAATTTGTAAATTGTTAGAATGGGTTCTTCTTACAAATACATGTGAAAACTATTCTAAGTCTTAGTAGATAGTTTCTGTGACCCCCAGAATTCATCACTTGATTTTTCATCAACCTTTTTAGTATTGTATTGAGTAATAGTAACAAGATTAATACCGTTTTCCCATTGTCCTAAGATTTGATACCTTAGCCTCCAAAATAATCAGATATTCAATCTTATCTCCCTACACACTTTCTGTCCCAGACCCAGTTCAATCAATTCAATAAGCACTAATTCTTTTTAGGGAATTTAGGGAAACAGAGAGAAGTATTATAGAAAATTATTCCAGAGGATTTCTTCAGACAAAGATACCCTAGTATCTAGCATAGACAAAGATGATAATTAGGGACTGTAAAAAGATGGCTATCTCTGGAGTCAGGGAAACTGAATTCAGATCCTGCCTGTGAAACTTTACATTTGTGTGCCCTTAGACAAGTCAGTTAACCTCCATTTCTCAATTTTCTCTTTGTAACATAAGGGGATTATATGGTCTCTGAAGAACACTTCCAAACTCAGTGATCTATATCTAAGATCTTATGACCAGAAGGACTTAATTTAGATAAAGAATAGAAATTAGGTAGCCCTATGCTGTCCACAGTAGAATATTTGATTGTAACTCTTCTTGAACTGCCATCAGCTGACTGAGATTTCTCCATCTCCCTGCCCCTTAGAAATACATAAGGGCTTTTGAAGTCCTACCTGACCCCATCTGGGCCTGCTCTCCTTTTCTCAAATTTCTCAAAGCTCCAGTAAAAACTCATAATTCTTAGAAAACTACTGATCTTTTAGGGGTATAAATATGATTAAGATTATTTATGCATGTATATATAAAAATGATTAGTCATACCAATATTAAAGAGCATAATCTATTCTCAAGAAATGAGGGAATTTTAACAATCTTTTTTAGTATAACGTATGAGAGATTTTTTTGAATCGAAGTTCATTTTAGTATTCCTTACTCAGTACAGACCAGCACCTGTATCTACTCAACCCCAAACCCCTTCTTACTAGTCCATGTGGGGAATATTGTGTTCCATTTTGGGCTCAATATTTAGGTATGACATTAATAAATTGGAGAACATCCAGAGAAGAATGACTGAGATTGTAAAGGACTTTGACAGTATGCCATGTGAAGACCAATTGAAGGACTAAGAAATGTTTAGCCTGTTTTTAAAAAAGTCTTAGTTGAAATGTGATGGCTGTCTTCAAGTATTTGAAGGATGATGAAAATTTGTTTTGCTTATCCTTAGGTGACAAAACAGTGCAAAGGGTGGAAGTTTTACAAACAAATTTAAGATTAGTGTAAAGAAAAATATCAATTGATCATAAGTGGGAAAATTTGCATTAGAGGTAATGAGTTTCTCCTACTAAGGATATGCAATAAAAAGCTAGATGGTAGATTGGGAGTGAAATATTCAGGAGATTTTTGCTGAAGTTGGAATAGATAACTCTGAGGTAAGAGTCTGATTCTGTAAAGTTTCATAATGGTTGAGAGTTAAAAGAGATCTTAGAACTCTTATTTTCCAATCTACTACCACTTTTTTTTTGTATGGATGAGGTAATTAAAGTGAGAAAAGTAACACATCCCAATTAGCACAGAGCCAGGATTAACTGTTCTTCTCCCCATCCCATTATTCTTTTCACTTTGCCAAAAGGCCAATATTACTGAGTCTCAGCTCCTGAAAGAAGGCATTTATTCATGTACCATTCCAGTGCTCATCTTTTGACTTATATCCATGGCCTTTGCCTGCCTTGGATTCTTTTGCTAATAGCTACTACTTTTACTTTCTGGTTAATCTCTTGAAGTCCATTCAGTCTTTCTCATTCTAAGTCTTGTGCATCCTACTTAAGCTATAGCTGTACTTTGATGAACAGACATTTCATATGGTTTATTCAGTTTAAAAATTGTAGTGATATTGTAGAAGATTCTTTTCTTCTGTATTTTTATTTCAGATTTGAATTATAATTTGGAGACATTTTGAATTAATATTATAAAATGTAATTTTTTCCTTTAACTTTTAATTACAGTTGATAGAAGAATTAGCGTAATCTTAAGTTTGCTATTATCTAACCAATACATTGAAGAGAGAAAAATTTAAGTTTATAAAATTACTGGTAAATCTGAAAATGAAAGAAAGAATATGAAGAGTGAGTTTTGATCTGTGAGTATAGATGCTTGTATAATTATTATAAAAGTTTAGATTTAATTAAATTTGCTCATTATATCTTTCCAAGTAATTTAAATTAGTGAATCTAAAGGTCACTTTGAATACATCCAAGTTATTGTGGGAAAAAGCATTTACTTTGTTCTGACTGAAGAAAAATGGAGAAAAAAATTGAGTAGCAATTCATTAGAGTGCAAAAAAAAATTAATTCCCATGGATATCCTATTTTGTTCATCTAAAAATATATGAACTATTGGGTTATATTAAATCATTTGATAAAATGTAAGCTTTCTTGCAAAATGTCAACTATATAAGTAATTCTGATAATTAATTCTTTTTACTATCTTTATAATATATTCAAATTTATTTTAAAATATGGTGTCTTGTAACCAAATGTATCTACTAGAATACCTCACTAAATTAGTCAAAGAATAAAGATTTTAGAATGTCATAAACTGTTAAGTGATATATCTATATGGGGGGGCGGCTAGGTGCGCAGTGGATAGAACACCAGCCCTGGAGTCAGGAGTACCTGAGTTCGAATCTGGCTTCAGACAATAATTACCTAGCTGTGTGTGGCCTTGGGCAAGCCACTTAACTCCATTTGCCTTGCAAAAACCTAGAGAGAGAGAGAGAGAGAGAGAGAGAGAGAGAGAGAGAGAGAGAGAGAGAGAGAAAATATATTAGAAATCATTTAGTCCCAATCCCCCTCATTTTACAAAATAAAAAAAAATGAAGATCTAAAGCAGTGAAGTGATTTTGCTCAAGATTATTCCAAAGGGATTAAGAAACACAAAGTTTTAATCTTGAACATTAACCTTAAGTCTTTTTTCCACTCTACCAGTGAATTAGTCATGATTTTTTTTTTTAAATCCCTCCAGTTGATTTTGCTGGTGTAAGGGGAAATGTCTTGATCTAGGAAGAGGCCATTTCTGACTCCTCTTCATGATGATACTTCTGACTCTTTCCTAGCCTTCTCAGGGAGAGGAGTGCTAAAAATACAAGTCAATGAATATAATATTGATTTTATTTTCCCCTTATTTGAGGATATTGGAAAGTTGATGAGAGAACAGTGCATTAAAAGGGCAATTAGCCATTCTTCTCTTCTAGGAACCAGTCAATCATTAATCATTTCTTAAGTGTTCACTATGCTTCAAGCATTATTCTGAGTTCTGAGAATATAAAGTAGACAGCTCCTGCCCTCTAGGAGCTTTGAGTCTACCAAGGAGAGGTAGCATGTTTAAAGAAAAGAAAATAATGTAAGAGAATTGGGGGAGGGAGGAGGAGGATCAGGAAAAACTTTATATCAAAGAAATCATTTGAGCTGAATCTCAAAGTAGGTGAGGGATAATAAGAGTTGGAGGGAGGAGACAACCATACAAACATACAAAAATGGGAGATGTTACACTGTGGGGAGCATTAAGAAGAGCAATTAATTTCAACTATAATATGTGTGAGGGGGCTAATGTGTAAAAAAATGAAAGGTAAAGTGGGAGTCAGCTATTGAAGAGCTTTAAATACAATCATAATTTATATTTAGTATGATAGGAATTAGGGAACCATTGGGGGTTATTGAGGATGGGAGTGGCACTTTAGGAAAATCACTTTGACAGTAGTTTGGATACAGGTTTAGAAAGGGGAGAGACTTGAGGCTGGAAAATTAGTTAGGAGCTATTACAATAGTCCAGACAAGATATGTTGAGATCATGAAGGTGGCCATGTGATTAGCAAGAAAGAGATAACTGTTGTGCACATAAAACAGATAACACAATGAGAGGCCCAAGATGGCAGAGAAAAGGCAGGAACTTGCTTGAACTCAATGCTTCAAAACAAATTCTAGAGCAGCAGGACATCCCTCCCAAGACAACTTTGAAAGTCAGCAGGGAAAATCTATCACACCAGAGTGAGAGAGACATGTTGTCCAGTGCAGGCTGTGCAGTGAAGTTCAGACCTGGCCCCAGAAAACCAGGAGCAGGACTTAGGGTAACTGAATCAGTAGTAACCCTGATGGATTCTGGACCCCTTAGTCTACAGACAGAAAGGGTGGTTGGGAAACTGGTCAGAAGAATGCTACATGAGTCCTTTTGCCTAGCACAGGAGGGGCAGGACTCTGTTGCATTGCCCTTACTTGGATCTAGGTTGGAATCTTGGGTCTTAGTCCTGGGGGGAAGGAGGAACACTAGCATACCAGAGCTTGTGGCCACAAAGAAACTGGGACTCAAGTCACAATTACAGGGTAGAAAAGAGAATTTATGGTCACTCACTTAACATATAACAGCAGTGCATTGTAGAGGAAAATAGTAAACATACCTACACATGCCACCTTGGAAGAACTAAAAACTTATAGATCCCCAGAATTATTTTTGGAAACAGTTGCACAAAAAAACTGAAGCTTAGGATGGTGCCCCATCCATACTGGAAGCAGAGTATTTCTTTAACATGGAATTAAAGTCAAGAAAGAGGCAACAACAACAACAAAAAAGTATAGCTTTAAGAAAGTTGCAATGGTGACAAAGAAGATGAAATACAAACTCAGAAGACAATAGAGTCAAAACTCCCACATCCAAAGCCTCAGAGAAAAATATGGCTTTGATCCCAAAGTATGGAAGAGCTCAAGAGGATTTTGAAAATCAAGTAAAAGCAATAGGAAAAAAATTAGGAAGAGAAATGAGAGTGGTACAAGAAAATCATGAAAAAGAATCAGCAGCTTGGTAAAGGAGGCACAAAAAAAATACTGAAGAAAACAACACCTTAAAAAAAGCAGATAGATCAAATGATAAAAGAGACACAAAATAAAAAAAAAAAGATCTTCCCTTTTAACCAAAATTGACCAGATGGAACAGGGAGGACAAAAACTCACTGAAGAAAATAATTCCTTAAGAATTAGAATTGAACAAATGGAAGCTAATGAATTTATGAAACTTCAAAAAACAAAATCAAAAGAATGAAAAATAATAGAAAATGTGAAATATCTCATTTTAAAAATAATTGGCCTGGAAATTAGATCAATGAGAGGTAATTTGAGAATTATTGGACTGAAAGCCATGATTTTTAAAAGGAGCCTAGATATCATCTTTCAAGAAATTATCAAGGAAAACTGCCCTGATGTCCTAGAACCAGAGGGGAAAAATAAAAATTTAAAGAATTCAAAGGCCACTTCCTAAAAGAGATCCCAAAATGAAAACTCTCAGGAATATTATAACCAAATTCTAGAGCTCCTAAGTCAAAAAGAAATATTGCAATCAGCTGAAAAGAAACAATTCAAATATTTTTGAGCCACACTCAGAATCATATAAAACTTAGCATTTTTCACAGAAAAGGATTGGATGTCTTGGAATATAATATTCTGGAGGGCAAAAGAGTTAGGAGGATTACAACCAAGAATAACTTAACCAGCAAAACAGTATAATCTTTCAGGGGAAGAAAATAGATTATTTAATGAAATAGGGGATTTCCAAGCATTTATAATGAAATACAGTAGAGCTGAATAGAAAATTTGACTTTAAAAAAGCAAGACAAGAGAAGCATAAATAAATAGATGAAAATTTTTTTAAAAAGTAAACATGAGGTGTAGCTAGGCAGCACAATGGATAGAGCACTGGCTCTGAAATCAGGAGTACCTGCGTTAAAATCTGACCTCAGACACTTAATAATTACATAGCTATGTGACCTTGGGCAAATCACTTAATCCCATTGCCTTAAATAAATTTTTAAAAAGTAAAAAAAATAAACATTTAAAAGAAGTTATAAGAGATTCAATAAGGTTAAACTCTATGGGGAGGAAATGCTTATAACTCCTCAGAATGTTATCTTGATTAGGGCAGTTAGTAATATACATAGAGGGCACAGGTGTGAACTAATTATTATGGAATAATTTTGAAAAATAAAATTGAGGGGGTGAAAAAAATAGATGCTTTAGGAGAAGGAAGACGGTTGAGGAGGAATTAGAAAATTATGTAAAAGAGGTGTGCAAGTGGAGGAGAAGATAGGGAAGGGCTGCTGGGCAGCAGTATTTACTCTCTTCAGAATTGATTCATAGAAAGAATAAAATGCACACCCAGGTATAGAGAGGGGAAGGGGATAAGAGGAAGAGGGGATTCATGGAAAGGAAGATGAGTTCAGAGATACTGGTCAGAAGCAAAAAAGGTCTTTTAAGGGCAAAAAGAAAAAGAGAAAGGATAAATGGTAGGAAAATAGGAAACATGTAAATACAGAGTTATCATAATTGTAAAGGTGAATGGGATAAATAGCCATAAAATGGAACCAGAATGGATTAAAAACCAGAGTCCAAAAATTTATTATTTATAAGAAACTCATTTGAAACAAAGAAACAGAATAAATGAAGGGACTGGAGTAAGAATTTATTAGGCTTCAAATGAGGTTACAAAAAAAAGAACAACAGGTGTAGCAATTGTGAACTTAGACAAAGTAAAAGCAAAAATAGTGCTAATTAAAAGATGTAAGTGGGGAAACTACAATTTGCTAAAAGTTTCCATGGACATAGAAGCAATAACAATATTAAGCAAGTATCAAATGGTATAGGATCCAAATTCTTAAAGGAAAAGTTAAATGAATTAAAGGAGAAAATGGACAGTAAAACGGTACAATTAAGGGAACTCAACTTTCCCCTCTCAGAAATGAAGAAGAAAGAAATTTAGAATAGAATTTTAGAAGTTATATATGATAAGCCTCTAGAGAATATTATATTCAGTAAAGTGTTGTGGAAACAGATTTAAAATAATTGAAAACTAAAGAATATAATCCTAAAGAATGAGTGAGTCAAAGAAGAAATCATAGAAACAATCAGTAAGTTCATTAAAGAGAATGACAGTGAGACAATATACAAAAATTTATAGGATGCCTCCAGAACAGAACTTGGAGAAAATTTATATCTTTGAATGCTTGCATCAATACAATAGAGAAAAAAGTAGAGCAATGAATTGGGCATGAAACTAAAAGTAGCAGGAAAAGAATGAATTAAAAATGCCCAATTAAATACCAAATTGGAAATCCAGAAAATCAAAGAAAAGATAAATAAATTTGAATGTAAGAAAACTATTGCACTAATAAATAAAACTAGGATCTGTTATTTTGGGGAGAAAAAAACAACAAAATAGATAAGCCAATAGTTAATTTGATTTTTAAAAAAAGAAAAATTACCAATATCAAAAATGAAAAGGATGATTTCACCACCAATGAAAATGAATTAAAGTAATCATTGTATATGAATATTTACAAAAATATAAACTGTCCTAATTAATAGAGAAAGAAATTTTTGTTATTGCTCAGTCATTTCAGTTATGTGCAATTCTTTGTGATACAATTTGAAATTTTCTTGTCAAAGGTAACTGGAGTGGCTTGCCATTTCATTCTCCAATCTATTTTACAAATGAGGAAACTGAGGCAAACAGGGTTAAGTAAAGTCATGCAGAGAGTGTGTCTGAGGTCACATTCCTTAAGTTATCTTAATAAAAAAGAAATTGAACAAGCCATAAATGAACTCCTGAAGAAAAATCCCTCAGGACCAGATGGATTCACAAGTAAATTTTACCAAACATTTAAATAACAATTCAAATACTAAGTAAATCAGGGCTGTTCAAAATGACAGGGCAATTTTATGCAGCTGCCTATGGGTTTACTAAATGCTTCAATAAACAAAGCCAAATTACCGAAGAGCTCTTAATAAAATGACAAGTCAAAATATATTGTCTATTGTTTCAATAAAACTTTTTTTAGGTTTTTTTTTTTGCAAGTTAGTGGGGTTAAGTAGCTTGCCCAAGGCCACACAGCTAGGTAATTATTTAGTGTCTGAGGCCAGATTTGAACTCAGGTACTCCTGACTCCAGGGCTGGTGCTCTATCCATTGCACCACCTAGCCACCCCTCAGTAAAACTTTTAAAAGTAAGGTTGGACAGTCCTGATGGAAACTATTTAGCAAAGTATACAAAGAAGGAGTCCTACCAGATTCCTTTTATGACCCAAATAAGCAAAAGCTGAGAAAGAAAACCAACCTCCCTAATGAATATTGATGTAATTTGTTTAAAGAAATATTAACATAGAGATTACAATATTAAATCAGAAAGATCATACATTATGACTAGATGGAATTTATACCAGGAATGAAAGGCTAATTCAATATTTGGAATACAATTAGCATAATAAACATAACAATAAAAACAATTAAAATCATGTAATTTTCTCAATTAGTGCAGAAAAACTTGACAGAAATGTGGCACTTGTTCCTATTGAAAACACTAGAAAGCCCAGGAATAAAATGGATTTTTCCTTAAATGATAAGTAATAACTATCTAAAAACCATCAGTCAGCATTCTCTGTAAAGGAGATAAATAGAAACCTTTCCAGTCAGATCAGAGGTGAATCAAGAATGCCTACTATCACCACTATTATTCAGCATTGTGCTAGAAATGCTAACTGTAGTAATAAGAAAAAGAAATTGAAATTAGAATAGGCAATGAAACTATCTCTTCTTTGCAGACACTATGATGGCATATTAGAGAATTAACTAAAATCATATTAAAATGAACAACTTCAGCAAAGTTATAGGATTTAAAATAAACTGAGATAAATCATCAGCTTTCTTATATATTACCAACTAAGTCCAACAAGTAGAAATATAAGAAAAATTATTTTTAAAATACCTGGAGACAATATAAAATATTTGAGGTCTGCCAAGATAAACCCAGGAATTATGTGAATGCAATTACAAAATATTTTTTGCACAAAAAAAAATATTCAATTCATGGGTTGACTGAATCAATATAATAAAAATAACAATTCTGCCTAAATTAATTTACTTGTTCAGTGCTATACAGTCAGCTACCAAAAAATATTTTATAGCTCTAGAAAAAAAAACAATAAAATTCGTATTAAGGAAGGTGAAATGAAATATTAGATCTTAAACTGTATTACAAAGCATTAATCATCAAAATAATCTGATGCTGACTAAGAGACTGGTAGATCAATGGAATAGATTAGGTTTACAGTACACAGCAGTAAAATGGCCATAGTAATCTAGTATTTGTTAAACCCAAAGATCTGAGCTTTTGGGACAAGAACTCACAGTCAGAAATTGCTGGAAAAATCTGGAAAGCACCTTGACAGGAACTAAGTATAGACCAATATCTTATATACCATGTACTGAGTTAAGGTCAAAATACATAATTTAGACATAAAGGGTGATATCATAAGCAAATTAGAGAAGCATAGAAAATTTTACCCATAAGATCTATGGATTAGGAGAGAATTTTTGACTAAACACAAAAGCATTATAGAATCTAAAATGCATAATTTTGATCAAAAGATATGAATGGGTGGGTTTCAAAAGAAGAAATCAATTATATCCAAAACCTTGTGGAAAAAATGCTCTAAATCACTACTAATTAGAGAAAAACAAATTACCTCATTTTTGAGGTACTACCTCACATTTATCAGATTGGCTAATATGACAGAAAATGGAAAATGATAAATCTTAGAGGGGGTGTGGAAAACTGAGATACGGTTGCATTGTGGTGGAATTGTGAATTGATCCAACTATTTAGTAGAATAATTTGGAACTATGCCCAAAGGGCTATAAAACTGTACTTACCCTTTGACCCAGCAATACCACTACTACTAAATCTGTGTCCCAGAGACATTGCAGAAAAGGGAAAAGATCCATTTGTACAAAAATATAACAACTCTTGTGCAGGCAAAACATTGGAAATTGAAGGAATGCCCCTCAATTGGGGAATGTCTGAACAAGTTGTAGTTACGTAATTTTGATGGACTATTATTTTGCTATAAGAAATGATGAACATAATCTTTCAGAAAAAGCTGGAAAGAGATTATATGAACTGATGCAAAGTGAAGTAAGCAGAACCAAGAGAACATTGTAAAGACAATATTGTACTGTGATGAACTGTGAATTGACTTGGCTATTCTCGCCAATACATTGATCCAAGACAGTTCCAAATAACTTATGATAAAAAATGCTAACCTTCTGAGAGAATGTGAATGCAAATATTTTTTTAAATTTTCTTGCTCATGTTTTCTTCCCTGTTTTCTTTGTGGAAATATGGAAATATGTTTTATATGATTTCCCATATATAATATATATCAAATTGATTTCCTTCTTAAGAAAAGAATTTTGAACTCAAAATTAAAAAAAAATGTTTAAAAAGTGTGTATGTAATGGAGAAAAAAATTTAATTAAGGAAACATATATATGCATGAAAAAATTATTTGAACAGAAACTATACGGAGTGTCTCTTTGTAACTCTCTGTGGATAATTAGACTGATTATGATTAAACTATCTTTTCTATTTTGTATGTATGAAATGATTTTGTTAAATTTAACAAGCATGTATTAAGCATCTAGAATCCACAAAGTATTGTTCTATATGTTGGGCCTGCAATCATGGCTTTTACATAGACCTTCTTCTCAAGGAGACTAAGTGGGGAAAGACAAGTATACAAATAACTGTCATGCAGGGAAGAGTAACATAACTATAAGAGTTCTAGGTAGACTGCTATGAGAAATTTGAGGTAGGGAGAAAAACTTGAAGGGATTAATGAATGTTTCATAAAGGAATTAACATGTGAGTTTGACCTTGCAGGAAATATGGGATATCAAAGATGGAGATGTATGTATATTGGAGAAATTGTATGGAAAAATCACTAAAAAAATGGATAGGGCATGACAAGAACAGTGAAAAGTAACTTAGCATGGAACAGAAACTTTATGCAGGAGAGTAATATGAAATAAGACTGGAGTTCAATTTTATAAGTCATGTAAGGCCAAGGTCAAGAGTGTATATTTTATTTAGCAGGAAGTAGAAACCTATTGAGAAGTCATTTGAGTAAAGAAGTAACATGATTTAAGCCACTCATTACGAAGATTGCTCCTAAGGCTTTAATGAATATGGTATATTTTCTAGGAAGTAGACTAATGTTTGGAAGACCATTGAGGAGGCTATTTATAATAATGGTATAGTCAAGAAGACCAGTACTAAAGTAGCTTTAATCCAATCAGAGGAATAAATGATATGCTGGGTAAATTGGAATGTCTGAGCAATTTAATACAGATGAAAAATTGTTCTGTTTTAATAACCTCTGAGGGGTTTACATATAGAGCAATAAAAGTTTGTATGCAGAGCTTTAGTCCTGAAAAAGACTGCATTATTTTTTGGAGGTTCTATTTGAGAATATCATTACCAAAAAAAAAAAAAATCAGCTCTTTTAAAACTCAATATTATTTTCCTCTAATCCTTCATTTGCTCTGGAAAAATGATTTTGATCTGTGAACTTACCAAAAGGAAGGGAACTGAAGGAAAATAAAGCCAAGGACCTATGGAACATTTGTGAGATGTGCAAATGGCTTGAGACTGGGGGGCTACACCTCTCAAGAGTTCTGAAGGTACAAATTAAAGCTTCTCTGAGGTACCACCTCACACCTCTCAGATTGGCCAATATGACCAGGAAGGATAATGATCATTGTTGGAAGGGTTGTGGGAAATCTGGGACACTATTACACTGTTGGTGGAGCTGTGAACTCATCCAACCCTTCTGGAGAGCTATTTGGAACTATGCCCAAAGGGCAACAAAAATGTGCATACCCTTTGACCCAGCAATACCACTACTGGGTCTATATCCTGAAGAGATGAAGAAAAAGGGTAAAAACATCACTTGTACAAAAATATTTATAGCAGCCATTTGTGGTGGCAAAGAATTGGAAATCAAGTAAATGTCCTTCAATTGGGGAATGGCTTAGCAAACTGTGATATATGTATGTCATGGAACACTATTGTTCTATTAGAAGCCAGGAAGGATGGGATTTCAGGGAAGCCTGGAGGGATTTGCATGAACTGATGCTGAGTGAGATGAGCAGAACCAGAAAAACACTGTACACCCTAACAGCAGTATGGGAGTGATGATCAACCTTGAAGGATTTGCTCATTCCATAAGAGCAACAATCGGGAGCAGTTTGGGGCTGTCTGCAAAGGAGAGTGCCATCTGTATCCAGATAAGGAGCTGTGGAGTTTGACCAAAGTGCAAGAACTATTCCCTTTAATTTAGAAAAAAACAGATATCTTATTATCTGATCTTGTTACCTCTTAGACTTCTTGTCTCTTCTTTGGGATATGATTTCTCTCTCATCACACCCAATTTGGATCAAGGTACAACATGGAAACAAAGTAAAGACTGACAGATTGCTTTCCATGGGGGGTGGGGGGGAGGGAAGTAAGATTGGGGGGAAAATTGTAAAACTCAAATAATATCTTTAATAAAAATAAATTTAAAAAAAGAGTTCTGAAGGAAAAGATGACTACCAGTACTCACCACAGATACTCCTCAGTCTGTTATTGAGTCATTCCTTTATGTCATTTTTTTCTCTTGCTGGGTTTGAAGGTGAATCGAAGGAAAAGAGCTAGAGTTATTTTACAAATTACTTAAAATGCAAAAATCACACTCATTAATTAATTATTTATTTGGTCAATTAACTTGAGTCCCCAATCCAAGAAAACTTGGGAAATCTCTTCTTGAATAGGTTGTCTCTCCTCACTCACTCTCACACCCTGAACTTAACATTTAAACGTATTTTAACAATACTGGCCATATGATTTATTAAGAGTAATTAGGAATACAGAAACCTGGGTGAATGTTTACATGATATATTGTCTGCAGTGGGATATACAAACTCACCTCTGTGCCCTGGAAAGGCAGAGGAAAGAAGTTGCTGACTAAAAATTTCTATCACCCACCAACTTCTCCAAAACCCTGCAGCCACAGACCACAAATCAATTTTCTTCAGAATGTAGTTAATTCGGTTCCTCTCAAAATAACATTTTTCTCAGTTCATCTCAGAGATGTTAGTTAACTGCTCTTCTCAGTTCTCATCAGGCATGAAAGAGAATTAAATTCACCAAGGTCCTCTTTTTTTCCGTAAACAAAAGCTGTTGAATATTGTCTCACACAAGCATTTCTCCGAAGGCAATTAACTATCAGTCATTGAGAAGAGAATGTTCTTTAGTCTTTTCCAAGTGCTTCAGACAGGGTGGTTAGGTGACTATCCTAGGACAGAACCTGGATCATCAAGAAGTCTCATTTTCCTGAGTTCAAATCCATGTGATCCTGAGCAAGTCACTTCACCCTTTCTGCCTCAGTTTCCTCATCTATCAAATGAACTGGAGGAGGATATGGCAAGCCACTTCAGTCTCTTTGCCAAGAAAACCCCAAATAGGGTCACAAAGATTCAGACTTGATTGAACAATAAAAATACTTCCAGCAGCAGGAGGGCATTAAGCATTTTTAAGCTTTTACTGTGTACCAGATCCTTGGTTAAGTGGTGGGATACAAATACAAGATAAAAGCAAGACTATCTCTGCCCTCATGGAGCTTACATTCTAATGAGGGAAGTAACAAACAAAATGGAAAGATGGGGAAAGGGGAAAATGAGTGCAAGATGGCAAAGTTCAAAATACCAGAATCAGTGCAAAGAGGGAAAAGAAACTCCTTTCCAAAATGGAGGTCCTGGGACGAAATCACCACTAAAGGGTGGTAGGACATTCCCCCCAAAAGTAGGTGGTACATGGAGTCAAAGTCTGGAGGATTAGTAGCAGATCCAGGAGGGGAATTAAGAATGGTTGGCCAGAACCCTTTCTCAAATTGGATATTCTAAGAACTCATCAAAGGAAGAAGGAAACTGTCAGGGCAGAAGGATATAGGATAAGAAGATAGATTGCTTCCTAGGATAAGTGTCTCCAAGATTCTCACAGGTATATTAACACTATCTAAAGTCTCTATGTGAGTGAGGTACACCTGCAAACCCCTAAACCAGGTCACTTTATGGCTTCTGATCCCCTCAAATAGTATTGTCAACTCTTGATAATAGAATATTTCCACTTAGAAAAATGTATTGCTTTATTATGATGAAGCAAGCAATCTTGTTGCTCAAGATTATCAGGAAATAACAAGTGCTAATTTTATTTGTTTTATTTGATGATCAAAAAAGAATTTTATTTCACATGTCATTATAAAATTTGTTTGGTTTGATTTTAGGGATACAACTGTACAGACGCTTACTCTTCAGCCTTCTGTAAAAGATGGTCATATTGTATATGAAGATTCTCCACTGGTCAGTATTTCAATTATGAGTAAATTTTTAAAAAATTGTTTTCAGAATGATAACTGTCTTTCAGTTTTTGGGAAGAATACAGTTTCTAATTTAAAACTGGAAATTCAATATTTTTATTATGTCAATAGGGAGAGCAGATATGTAAATGTTAAACCTGGAAAAATAATTTTATTTGTCCTGTTTTTCCTTTCCCTTGTGTGAGAGATTTTATTGACCTTATAGAGACAAGTGAAAGTGGTGATTTTCTTCACAGTGGTATAATAAAAATAAAAAGAAGCAATATACTCTGTTGGATAGTATAATGCAGAAGTTTCAAACTCTAGCCAGCCAACAAGTGGAGATGAAAAAATTCTCAGCCAACCTAGGGTCAGATTAAAATGTCACTGGGAAATATTTAACAAATACAATACAACATAAGTTAATTTGTGGTTTCCTAAGTTAGTATTGGTCCTCCAGGGTCATCCTTTCCCCACCCCTTTGTATTTGAGTTGGGCACCTGTGGTGTCCTCTTTAAAGAGCTGGCATCCTGTTCAGACACATACTGACTGTATGATGTTGGGCAAGTCCCCTAACCCCTCTGAGAGCCTAAGGAGCTCTGTAAAGCTATGTGAGACAGATGAACTGACCCTGCATTGGAAGAGGGAGTTTTCTCACCTACAACTTACTTATCCCAATGAAATCATGGGTCTTGTTCCTATTTTTAATGTAATGATAATAATTGCTGACAATAATGAAGAACTTGTCATTCATTGTCTTCTTTGATTTTCATAAAAAACCAAGGAAGTAAGGAATGCAGGTCTTATTATCTTCATTTTATAGATGAGAAAACTCAGTATGAGAGATGCTAAGCAAATGGCCAAAGGTCAAGTAGATAACTGACAAGTCTGATACTGGAACCCAGGTCTTCTGACTCCAAATCCAGTACTTTTTCCACTGGACTCTAAAGCTTAGTCCTTACCACTTTCTTTGGGCATGAGGTATTAAAGTGTAAGCCACACTTTTGCCCAGGGGAAGAAATAGACCTAGTTTGAGTAATTCAAGGGAGCCTGAGACCATATAATAATGATCATTTATACATTTTTGTTTTACAAGATAGATGCTCCTGGCATTTAGTTATGAGCTACATTTGTAGGTGAAGAAACTGGATCATGGAGAGGCAGTTGGTGGAACAGAGAGAATGCTGGGCCTAGAATTAGGGAGACCTGAGTTCAAATATTTAATTGAAATATCTTGAACATTAAAATGATAAATTGATTCTTGTAAGATTGCATAGTGATACTTGCTTCCCCCCCCAGTATAATTGCTACTCTGCAAGCACACTGTAAGATGATTGATTTCATGTAAAGTCAGTTCATTTTCTGAATCATGCAATGATGTACTTTTCTTATTTATATCTTATCAAATGATCTAGGTAAAATCATCTGCTTTTAGAATCTAATTTGTTGAAGCAGCTAAGTAAAATATAAGAAGTTTGTTGTCAGCCAAATATGCCTTTCCTGCTTCATTTTACTTCTTTATGAAGTACCTGAAGAATACCGAGCATCTTCAGGCTTTGGATACTGAATTTCTTTTGCTTCCCCTGCCTAAACCCTAGAAACAGTAATTTTTTTTTTACATTTCCTCAGTTTTGCATATCTCCTTTCTCTGTCCCTTCCTAAAGACCTATTTCTTATCTTTAAAAAGCAAGAAGGAAATGCAAATGTAAAAAGGGGGGATGGGGTAGGAAATTTCATACAGATCATAAAAGTCTGACACTTAACAGGAAGTATATACCTATACTTCATGTTGTAGCTGAAATATGGAAATAATTGTGATTTCACTGCTTTAATGTAATTGACTTCTGCAAAATGTCTGAACCCTGAGCTGGGCACTTTCATTTGTTATTAAAATTCATGTAACTTACGTTTTCTGATATTTATTGGGTTTGAGCTAGTAATGGGCTGTCCTGGGGAGTTTGAAACTTTACCAGGCATTCCTCCTATTAGGAGTGGGGAAAAACACCAACATTTCCTTGGATCTTAAAGGAGAAAGACTGATTACTATTGTGGCTTTGCAGTCCTTTAGTAGAGACTCATAACTTTTGTTTTCATCTTTGCCACATAATTATGTATGACACTGGACAAATCACTGACACAAAATAAGCTATTATGAGTCTGGAAAAATAATCTAGACTATTGCAGTGGTATTTGATTTGATTCATTCATTTGTGATCATTTTTCTTTCTTCCAGGTGAAAGCAGTCAAGATGGGATATATTTTGGTTGTAGATGAGGCAGACAAAGCCCCAACAAATGTTACCTGTATTTTAAAAACCCTTGTAGAAAATGGAGAAATGATTCTGGCAGATGGACGAAGAATTGTTGCAAGTAAGTATTAAAAAGATTCCTTAGCTTTGAGAAAGGTAAATGGAGAGAATCATTTTTTTAATTTTTAAAGATTTTATTTGAGTTTTGAGTTTTACAATTTTTCTCCCAATCTTACTTCCCTCCTCCCACCCCCCCACCCCCCACAGAAAGCAATCTGTCAGTCTTTATTTTGTTTCCATGTTGTACATTGATCCAAATTGAGTGTGATGAGAGAGAAATCACATCCTTAAGGAAGAAACAAAAAGTATGAGAGAATCATTTTTCAAAGAGCTGTTAGGGTTTCTTTCTTGTTTGTGTGATTTGAGGACTCTAAATGATCAGTTCACAAACTGGTCCCTTACATACAAGTGATATGCTAAAAAGCAAGAATACTGTTACAAGGGTTTACTTACTGGATTTGGGAGAGAGACATTTGGAGTTAAGGCTGTTGTTGTTTCTTTAAGAATATCAAAAAATTTCCAGAAATTTTAAAGAAATTTTGTTTTAGTTTTTTTTTGCAAGGCAAATGGGGTTAAGTGGCTTGTCCAAGGCCACACAGCTAGGTAATTATTAAGTGTTTGAGACTGGATTTGAACCCAGGTACTCCTGACTCCAGGGCCGATGCTTTGTCCACTACTCCACCTAGTCGCCCCAAGAAATATTTTAAAATAGGGGTGACTAACCTGACACAGTGGATAGATAGTGGATAGATAAAGTGGCCTTGGGCAAGCCACTTTAACCCCATTTGCCTTGCAAAAAAAAATAATTAAAAAAAAGAAATATTTTAAAATATAACTAATATTTAAAAAGAAAGTTAAACAAAATCTTAATATCAGTGTACTTAAGTTTGTGTTACCTATAACTCTTCCAGCAGGAGAGTAAAAAAAAAACAGTGATTTCATAGCATGGTAAATGGCATCGCTGGATTAACAGTTCTCCCAAGGCTAGTGTTGCCAGTTTTTTCATCTTTAACAATGGATTATCTTTACAAATTTGCCCCCAAACTCCATCAATTTTAATTTGAGTATTGTATTATAAAGCAGGAGACCTGAGTTCAAATTCTGCCTTTAACCATTTCTCATTTTTCTGTGTGGACTACTTCCTTCATATATTGCCTATAGAATATTTTAAATTTTAGATGTCCACCAATATTCTTCTCTTGGTATCAGTTTGGAAAATTAAAACATTTTAACATTAGCTTGAGCATAGAATTAACAAATAAAATGACTTATGCTATGAGACAGTTGCTTTGGAATTATTGATTCTTTTGACTTGATCATGCTGCTGTGTCCCTTCCCTGTTAGGTATTATTGACTCTAATGACTATTAGGATTTTTATAGAAAAAAAAATCTTGCATTAATTTTTTTCATTCCCTAATTTGACAATATTTGTTGCTCTTTAACACTCAGTTTTGTTAGTCTTTTTTATTTCCTGAGAAATTCAGACTCAACCAGGACAGCACTGATAAATTTCTTGGCTCTTACATGCTAATTTATTCTACTTTTGCTTCCTGAAAAAAACTGAGTATTTACATCTGATTTTTGTGAAAAGATATAGTCAAAAGCAGTATAAGTATAAGCCAATTTTTAAGTAATCTTTTAATTTTTAGTGATTGAAAAGATCATCCAAATAAACCAGAGTAGCTTTTAAAGCTGAGGAAGGTAAACTCTGCCAAGCATTTCTGAGCATAAGAAAATAACAATTTTAAGATTGATCATTGTTAGCATTTCAATGTCAAAATGCTTTCAGTGGTAAATAAGTTTTTGATTTAGAGTTTTCATCAGCTTCCCTCAATGCTGCCTCTAAAAATGCCTCCTGAGCTACACCAAATAGGGTAAAAGAAATGCCAAAAGAATACGGCAGTAATAGAGTTGTCTGCCCTTCTGATTATGTTTCATACCCAGAGCAGATATTCTCAAAATTTTGGGAGGTGTGGAATTTTCTGAAAATTCTGTGGAATTTCATACTTTTCAATCTTAGTTTCTAAGAGATGACAAAGGAGTTACATATTTAAAATATCAAGACTGATTTAGATTTCTTTGAAATCTCAAGAGATTCCTTATGCCCCACTACACTATAATACTTGAGAACACTAAGACAAAACCCATGGTTTAAAGGCATGTTCCCCAAGTCACAATGATCCTCAACTCCCTCTCACCTCCAAAAAAAAAGTCTGCTATGTCACTCCAAAACTGAAGAGTGATCCCTTTATTATATACTAGTCTCACAACCACAAGCAATCAAGACATGATTTCAAGAAGTACAACTATTGCTGTACTCCTTGGAAACTGTGGGATTTAGGGTGGAGACTCACATCTATTCTCCTAGATGACCATAGTGTATAAAACTGTTTTTACTATATCTATTTTTTCTAATTGTAAATCTAATTATGTTCCAGAACTGACAGTTTGATCTGTAGTATATCCAAATTTCATGTTACAATAAACAGTAAGAAAACAAGATTCCATTGATTTTATATAATTGAAACTGTAGATTAAAGTTTACTGTTTTAGGATTTGATTCAAATGATAAAATGTACCTTTTAGGTATATTTAGGAATATTTCACTTTAATATTTTTGGAATTAATTTTCTAAACCAAATTTTGCAGGGTTGTGGATTAGATGCCTTTCTCAAAATCATTTTCGTAACTTTTCAATAAAAATCAGGCTTAGTTTAGTGTAAGTAATGTAAAATTATTCACTTCATATAATATTGCAAATTACTGCTCAAGGTGTAGACTTTATGGTTTGTCATTTTCTAATACTAGTTTTTAATTAGCACATCTCCTGGAGTGTTTGGCAATTAAACAATATGCCTTTTAGTTCATATTATCTTTTAAAAGGATACACCTCTTTGTTCCAACAAGATTTCTAGCTGTCAATAAATAATGCATTTAGAGATATTTTAAATACTTTGTTTATTTTCTACAGGTGCTGCTAATGTGAATGGAAGAGAAAATGTTATAGTGATTCACCCTGATTTTAGAATGATTGTCCTGGCCAATAGACCTGGATTTCCTTTCTTGGGCAACGATTTTTTTGGTACATTAGGTAAATTGCTTTGCCTTCCTAGGGAATAGGGACTAAGTATCAAAGCTGATTAATATTCCAGTATGGAGTATGCAGTAAGATGAATGACTTTTTGCCTAATTTTCTTAGGTAAATATGTTTGAATGTTGCTATTATCTTAAAGGATGCCATGTAGTGGCGCAGTGGCTAGAGCACCGGCCCTGGAGTCAGGAGTACCTGAGTTCGAAATCTGGCCTCAGACACTTAATACCTAGCTTTGTGGCCTTGGGCAAGCCACTTTAAACCCATTGCCTTGCAAAAACCAAAAAAAAAAAAAAAGATGCCATGTAATACCAGTTTCTAAATCTCATGGGAAAAATGACAAAGCCAGTAGATCCTCTAGCTGTAGCTTTGCATCAAAGGTATCTAGAACTCCTGAGTTTACTCTAGAACAGAATCCTAATTCCTGAGAACCAGAGTTCTTATGCTACTAAATACTAAGAACCTATTGTATCTTTTGTTAAATGAAATATTGTTCCAGTCCATGATGATAAAGTTCCTTTACCCTGGAGCCAAGTCTTTCTGGAAGACAGCAAAAAGGGCAAGGCCCAAATGTAGTGATTCACCCTGATTTTGAAATGATTGTCCTAGCCAACAGACTTTTAATTTGAGTCAAATTAGGGAGACAAGACATGATCCTATTAAATAACAGCAATTAGAAAATACAGCTAAAATGTATAAAATAGAAAATAAGTGCTAAAGAATAGAAAAGTAATTTTGTGACAGTAATTAGATAAGACTTCCTGGAATCTCTTTAAAGTTTGTACTTTTGATGCTCTAATGTTTATCCTTCATTCTCAAAGAAGACCATGACATCAAGGGAGATGACATCATTACAAGTCACATGAATTGGATTTGAATGAGGGGGTGCTATGCTAAGGCACCAGAATTACTTCCCCCTCTTGAACCATCTAAATACAGTGGCCAGATATGAATCTGGATGACTGGGTTCGGCCATGATTTTGAGTCAATCAGGATTAAGTGCTTTGTCCAAGACCACACAGCTAGTGTCTGAGACTGGATTTGAACTGCTATCCAAGACCAGTGCTTTATCCACTGTACCACCCAGCCCTGGGGCCATATTGTTCTGACATTGCCAAGGCAACCACAGATGGTAGGGGGGGATTCGAAAATTCAATAAATCTGGTAGCTTTTTAGGATCTAACGTTTGACCAAATATAGCCCACAAATGATTGTTATAAACATCCAAATAGCCCTTAGCAGAAAAAGCTCTCCCCACCCCTCGCTCTAAAGTCTAAATTAAAGGAATGCTGATCAACATTCATATATTGGACTGAAATGAATGTGATCTTTGATAAAGTAAATAGATTTATTGGTTAACAGAAAGATACTGTTTTTCATTTCACATATATATGAGTCAAACAAAAGAGAACAAGTATATTTATTTCCCTTCTACCTTGAGTCATTATTTGCTCATTACCTTTTTTTCCTTATCAAAATGGACATGTTCATATCATAGGTTTGTCTTCCTCCCCTAGGTGACATTTTTAGCTGCCATGCAGTTGATAATCCTAAACCACAGTCTGAACTTGAGATGCTCAGGCAATATGGACCAAGTGTCCCAGAGCCAATCCTTGAGAAGCTTGTTGCTGCATTTGGTGAACTGAGACACTTAGCTGATCAGGGAATCATTAACTACCCATATTCAACCAGAGAAGTTGTCAACATAGTCAAACACTTACAGGTATGGCATTAATCTTTGCAGACATTTGAAAACTTTCAGCCTTATTTCATGTTGAAAAATGTACATCAGTTTTCTTTCTAATTCTTTCAAGTTCTTGTTCAAGGGTGTATATCACAACAGGTAGCACACGTGGGCTGGAATAGAGTACTGTGGACACTAATGTATGCCTTTTATTTTAATTTCAGAAAATTTTTGACAAGGCCTCATATCAAAGGTCATTAAATTCTTTTTAAACGTTTCTTTTAGATTTTGGGGAAATTTTGTTAAAGAAAGAAAGCAGGCTTAGGGCTCAGACAAAAGAAGGAAGGAAAAAGCAAGTTCATCTCTGATTTAGAGCAATAAATATTCAACAATCGACCAGAATAAGCACCTACTTCATGCAGAACTCAGGTAGGGTGAGTTGTACAAGGTTAATGTAACCCATTGTCCCTCACTATTTAGAGTTTGCAATCTAATAATGAGGAGAGACACAAATTACATGATACATGTAATAGATAGTTGCTAAACCACATGTCACTTTTGCAATCTGAAGGGAAAGATTGCTACTGACCTAGGAGACCCTAAAAGATGTCTTGAAAGAAGTGACATTTGAGCTGGATTTTAAATGATAGGAATTCTGAAGAAAGAAAGAGGTCATTACAGGCCTAAGTAACAACATGAATAAAGGCATTATGAAAAGTGAACTCTTGTGGAAAGAGGGCAGACAACTAAGGCAAGGGAAGATTCCAGGGGGCCTGGAAAGTCAATCACAAGTCAGTTGTGAGCATGGCAGGTTTTTTTGAACAGTGACATGACTAAGCAGGGCCTGGAAGGTTTGCCAAAAAGAGAAACTGAAGACAGTTGCAGAAAAATTTCAGAATCTTACGCAAACAGACAATTGGGTGGTGGACACTTCATATCATGAGATGATGTAAAGTGAAATTTAACCAATTCAGTCATCCTCCATCTATAATACTTTTTACTGCTAAACTAAACCCTTCCCTGCTTCTCCCTAGGGTGAGGCTGCATTTAATCCTTTGCAATACCAGTTTCTGATTCTTCTCTTTCCAAGATCATCAGTGACCTACCTCTTCATTGCAAAATCCAGTAGTGTTTTTTCAATCATTCACTTCAACTTTTGGGGGCATTTGACACTATAGACTACCCCCTTTTCTGATAGTCTTTCTTCCTTTGACTTCTATGTAATCACTTTTTTTCCCTCTCCTAATGATCTAACAATTCACACTCAATCTCCTCCTATGATTCATCATTCACCCTGCCCCCTAAAGTTGGGGGTGTTCTCTTCTTTTTCTCTCTGTATCTTATCTCCTCCTCCTATATCTCAATTTTCACCTCTCTGTAGATAATTTGGAATCTGTATACATACACACCCACACATACATATACAAATATATCCCTGAGCTCTAGGTTTATGTCCTGAGTGATCTCCTGGACATCCTACCTTCACCTCAAAATCAACACGTCCCAAATAAATTTATCCTTTGGTTGTCTAGTAATTTGAAATTATAAGTAATTATTTCATTTAATATTTTACTTCCAATTTTCCAATTTTAAAACATTGTAAATGAAGACTCTTGGATTTTTACATTCCTCTCTATACTAGAGCAAGTTATTTAGTTCACTTATTGTTTATTTTTTATTAAAATATTTTAAAACTACTTGTTTAAAATCAGGTAAAAAGTATTTGTCTTCATTTATACAGTAAATAAATAGCTAAAAATTTGTCATTTTCCATCACCTCCAGAGATTATCCTCTCTATTCTCATTTCCTGGTGTTTCTTTCCTTTTTTCTAACTCATCTGTATTTCTTTCTCAACTTGCTTCATTACTTTCCTTTGGTTTCTTCCACCCTTCTGTTTTGTTTTGTCTTTCTGTTATTTATGATAGTAATGTAATCTTATTTAGTCCTTTCCATGGAGTTTATGAGAACTGGATATGTGTCTTATGGGATTTTTTTGCATCATCCATTGTCTAGTACAGAGTAGGTTTTTTTGGGGGGAACACTTCCACTCATATATCCTACTCAGTCTACCATACTTTTATACCACCTTTCCTGAAAGTTAAAGCTAGAATATTTCAGGAAGTAATAGTTTCTAGATCATTGAACATTTGAATAGGAAAAAGTGATTTATTCTGTGTGATGGAGTTGCTAACTCCAAAATTAGAAATAATTCTTTTTTGAGAGAGTAGTATTCTGGTCACTTAAGTGAATATCAAATATGACAAAGCTTAATTAGACTGAGTTTTTCTCATGCCCATTATTTTAAAAGATCCTATTATTTACTACTGTTTTTGTTTTATTACATGCTACATTTAATTGTATGTCTAAGAAATGTTATTTTTAATTTCTTAATACAGAAATTTCCCACTGAAGGACTTGCCAGCGTGGTAAGAAATGTGTTTGACTTTGATTCCTACAACAGTGATATGAGGGAGATTTTGATTAACACTTTACACAAATATGGGATACCTATTGGAGCAAAACCTACCAGTGTGCAGCTGGCAAAGGAGTAAGAGGAACATTTTTAAAAACTTCTTATTATCATAACACTTCTGATTTTTTTTCTGCTAAATTCATTTGGTCTTGAAGTGACTTTTCCTGCCAAAATATACAAATATATTTTATTACTCAATATAATTAATTCCTTTCTCTATGCACCTGTAAATTATTCTTTTTGAGTGTGACATTAGTAGTTGTAAGATAATTAAATAAAGGGAAATATTTGTTTCTTTGCTAGTCTGTGTTTTTTTGTTTAATTCCTGTTAACTCTCAATATTATTTAATCCATTTAAAAGTTAATAAAAATAATTCTACATAAGAAATTTGCACAAGAAACATTTTTCTGTTAAGATAGTTTTATTATATGTATATAAAGCATATATACATATATATTTATACACACACACCCACACATATATCACCTGAATAATTATGACATATAACATTTGAATTTTCAAGTCTTTGGCAAGTTTCTTCCACCCCTAGAAGATGATAGTAATGAGACCAGATCAGTTTAATCCTAATGTGGGTCAGTTAACTTCCTTTTATTCATGGTCATAATCTATACCTCTAACATTGATTTCTAAGTTGCAAATGTGTGCTCTTGATTAGAAACCGGTAAATAAAGTGTTCTTGATGGATCAGCACAAATCCATCATAGTTCCTGGAAAAATAGTTTTCAAAATAACCAGATAATATAAATATAAATAAGTTGAATAAATCTAGTATTGTACCTATAAGTTATAAATTTTATTAAAGGAAATTATTCAGTATTTCAAAACAACTTTAAAATTATAGTTTAGCTTAAACATTATATATGAAAAATGTACATTTATCATTTTAATAGAAAATAACATTTGACAGTGAGTTCAAAATTATTTCAGTAATTTTACATGTCTAATTTATATGTGCATCTACTTTTCCTATTTATTTAATAAATGGAAATATTTTAGAATAGTTTAATCAAAACTTTTGCCAATAAGAGCAAACCATTAAAACAACTCAGAAATTGCTTATACAGAAACAAATATTTCCCTTTTTTGTCATAAGAGCACAGGATGGAATTATGGAAAGCTTATATCTGCATTGGGTTTTATCATTAATGAGCAGGAGGGTTTTTTCTGGAAGAATGTTGTAGTTAATGCATAGAGTCCTGCAATAGTACTGCTGTGCTTGTTGCCTAGCAACCATGCGAGCATGTTGAAGCAAGGTTAGTAACCTAATTACTTTGCTATTTCTTGCTTAGGGCATTCCATTGCTAACTGCCCTCTACCTTAGAATGAAAGTGTGTCCTTTATACCCTAGTTTTTTGTGGTAAAAGTATTCCCCATTTGCTTGGTAATAATAATTTCTTAATTGTCAGGTACATATGTGAGGCTCTTCTACCTCTGCTTGTGCAATTCATTGTATTAATGTTGTTTATTTAAACTAGACATTTAAAATGAGTGTACCTTTATTTTTTCTTCATACAGGGGATACCTATATTGAATAATTAATCATAGGAGGGGCAGTTAGGTGGCACAGTGATAGAGTGAGTGCCTGGCTTAGAGTCAGGAAGACTCATCTTCTGGAGTTTAACACTTACTGACTGTGTGACCCTGGGGGGAAGTCACTTAATCTTGTTTACCTCAGTTTCCTCAACTGTAAAATGAGCTGGAGAAGGAAATGGCAAGCTATTCCATTATCATTACTGAGAAAAACACAAAAGAGTCACGAAAAGGCAGACATGACTGAAAACAAAAAACAAAATCATAATTGAGACTCCTAGAAATTTCAGTACCCTGAAAAGAAAGCAATTTTTTGTAGTTCCATCCTTTAATGGATAATGAATTTCACCGATTTAGCTAGGTGACACATGAGTAGAGCGCCAGCCCTAGAGTCAGCAGGACCTGAGTTCAAATTTGGCCTCAGGCACCTATTAACTGTGTGACCTTGGACAAATCACTTTACTCCAATGTCCTTGTATCCAAGGCCATCTGCAGTTGTCTTGATCTATATCTGTTCACTGGACCTGGATGACTCCAGAGGAGACTTAGCACAGCATCCCCCCACTCCAGTTCACATTCTTGTCATTGGCATCATCTCCCTGATGTCATGGTCTTCTTTGAGGAGGACAAACATTATTAGTATATGATCCTGCACAGTGTAAATCTCCACTCAGACTTTAATCCTGTTCCATAGCATTCAGCAGAGTTTCCTCAAAGCTTGCACCCAGTGTGAAGAAAGGCCTCCTCAAGGCCTTTGGCTAATTCATGCCTGCACATGCAAGCTTTCAGTCTTTTTGACCAAGCCACCTCCTTCTTTGTTTCTGTATGAAGCTGCTGATTGTTCCACTACCAAGGTTTTATGCTGTGGTCCCCTTACACTTACTCTGTGGGTGATTTTATCATCCATTAATTACCCTCAGCAAGAAAAACAACCACAACAATAATAAGTGCTCTAAAGTTTGCAAAGTCTTTACCAATATTATCTCATTTTATTCTCACAACACACACATTTTTGTATACTTATTTCTTCACATTGTAAATTCCAAAACATTTCTCCTTCACATTATACACACACACACACACACACACACACACACACATATATAAAGTAGTAGATGGACCATCTTGAGGAACAGTATGGTGTGGTTAGAGAACTGTTCTGAAAACCAGGAAGACCCAGTTCTGCTTTTGCTTCATGCTTAACTGTCTAAAGGTGAACAAGTTACTTTTCCTCTTGGTTCATGGCTGTAAATTCCAGAGAAAGGTTCACCTGAGTTTGTATCAGCAGTTTCCTCCCTGTCAGCTCCATAAACCAATGAAGTCATAGCTCCTCCATCAGTTCCCATTGTTGCTTTCTTGAATCAGGCTGGTAACTGTGTGAGTGAAGATGAGTTGAATGTGAGATACAATGTGGAGGTGGAAGGCTTGATGGTCACCAGAACCCCTCTAGAGAGACCCAATTCATCAAACTGTCCTTTAACAAAGTACAAGTCACAGAAAAATCACAAAATGAGATACTTGCTGAGTGACCTTCAGAAAATCATTTTCATCTCTGAAGTCTTTTCTTTCCTATACTGTAATCATAATAATTTTTCTTGTAGGGGAAGAATGCTTCTAAACCTTGGAACTCTATGAAAATATGAGTTACCAATATTATAAATATACAATAATAATAATAATAATAATAACTAGCATTTATATTATCTTTTAAGGTTTGCAGAGTATTTTTCATTGATCCTCACTATCCTGTGATGAAGATGATATTAGTAATGTCATTTCACAGGTGAGGAAACTGAGTCTGAGAGTGGTTAAGTGACTTGGTTAAGGTCACCCAATCAGTATAAATGGCAGGATTTGAACTCAGTCAAGTTGTACTCTAATTCCAATGCTCAATTCACTGAATCACCTAACTGCATATATATGTTTATTATGCGTGTGTGTGTGTGTGTGTGTGTGTGTGTGTGTGTGTGTGTATTTGGAATGTTAACAATTCTAATCTTGGACACATGCTTTGGCATTAACTAAGTGCACTAATGAACTAAGAGTATTTTCCTCAGAAATATTTCCTCTTTTCTAGTAGTATCTTTATCTAAAAGGGTTTGTGTAATTCCTTATGTTAGATTTACATGCTATTATCCACAAAAAGTACCACAGAATTTGTGGTTATTTCATGTAGCTAAAGGGAATTGCTTTGAAGATTGAATATACACCTCTTGATATAGTCATGTCATTGAGCAATAAAGGAAAAAGTAAATTCGACATTCAAGCCCTAAAAACAGTTTGGGCATACAAAGGCAGTTTCTTGAATTGGCTTTTATATCTGGACACTGAGGGTCCAAATACTCTACGTAAAAGGTTTTTAGAAAGATTAATGATCGCACTTAATAAAGCCTGTGATGGTTGCAATAGATCTGCCTTCTTTGTGGCACACATACTGCTAGATGAACTCTGACTTTTGGCTTTTAAGAAGTCTAAGAGTGAAAATTTGGCTGCAGATTCGAATCATCCAACAAAACAAAGTGATGCTTCTACTTTTCCTTGCCCTTTTGTACACATCAGAAATGACTCAGGATTAATAAATATCCTATAGTCATACATGATTTGACTTGGAAAAGCAAAAAGGGATTAAGCATTATATAGCGCCTTCTCTATGCTAAGCATTTTTTTTTTACAAATATTGTATCATTTGATTGACATAACAACCCTACAAGGGATGTGTGGTTATGATCGTCATTTTCTAACTGAGGAAACTGAGGCAGATGTTAGGGGATTTGACTTGGTTGTCCCCAAGCTAACAAGTGTCTAAGCCTGTTTTTTTGAATGTAGTCCTCTCTGATTGCAGGACTACCCCTGTCTCCACATTTCCACCATCTGCCTCCAAGGAATGAGCAACACGTTATACAAACCATTGTGTTGATAACACAAGCCTTTTGGTAGAGGAAGTGGTACAAGTGTGAATAGAATGTTAACTGAATATTTATTGCTATGAAATTGGATACAGCAGGCTCAAGTAAAGCAAAATAAGAGCCATAACAACTTAAGGGGAGTTTCAGGTCATTGTTTTATTATTATTAATTCAGAGTTCAAGTGTATCTTATGGAGCTCTGATTTAAAAAAAAAAATTCAATAGATGAGTTAAATAAAGAAAAAACAATGATACAGTCTATGTTCTCTATGAAGTCATCCATTTGAATCTCTTGATCCCCAGCATTCATTTATTTTGGCTTCAGCTGCTTATTTCCTCATTAATCCTTTTTTTTGAGTTGTACTATTTCTCATCTTGACTGTATAATATCTACTTAAAGTCACTCATTTGCCTGAACCAATTGCATTATTTGTAATCTGAGAATCACTAGAATTCTACCTTTTATTACCTTCTCTTAAAAATACATAATATTGCACTTTCATTTTTGAACAGTTTAGTTTTTAAAGAGTGGTCAAATCAAAACATTCTGCAAGATGTTTTCATTTTGATCTACAATAAACAAAAAACTTCTGCATAAAATCAGAATTTACAGTAGTACCAGACAAAACAAATATTTACAGACAGTGAAGTTACTAAATTATTACTTCTGTAGAAACAGGCAATATTTGAATGCAATTAGTCTTAAAGTATACTTATACCATTACTTTGAATGAAACTTTTTTCTCCTTTTCATTTTGCAGAGCACCTTTTTAATATGTGAAGTATTTTTGTGATTACTGTTTCAAAGAAAAAATTTAGAAAAAAAAGTTCATTTAAAGAATCTGAACTGGTATGCTAAATAAGCTGAATTGTTTGCAAGTTTTTTTTAATGCTTAAGTTCTAATAATATTTTATGGGAAGTTTGAAGCTGTTTGTAACAGTTAGAATAATACGAGTTCATTTAAGCAAAACTTTACTACAGACCTAGTTAATGCTACATTTTTCTCCAATGAACAATAAAGGCCAACTATTAGCGTTTTTCAATTTGTTAAAACTTAAAGAGATTTGTTTTTTCCTCATGGGACAAAGTACCATCCATGTATCTGGAAACAGAAAGTTGCCTGTAAAGTTTTGTAGCAAGTTAATCACTCCCAGACTACCACACTATCAAGAAAAATCCCTCTGGGAAAAAATTTATGTAGAATTAAAGGCAAGGTTTATTTAATTAAAGTTATTTAAAGTTCAGTTAAAACTCATCTAGTTTTGTGTAATGCTCTTCCATGTAACAAAACCATTTTTCACTGAGAAGTTACCTTCACTGAAAAGTTACTCATCTAGAATATTCACTTTTTGCTCTTACTCTTGTTTCTTGAGATTTTCAAGAAATTTCTTGATATTGATTCAAGAATTTTAAGATATTTATCCTTTATATAAGATATTTCTATATAAGATAATAAGATATTCAAGATATTTCTTCTTTATATTTTATATAAATAATAGGTTAATAAAATAATAGATGCAGTGTCTCGGGTCAAGAGAAAACCATTCACATCAACAGGTTGCTTGAATATTATCTGATGTGGGCAGACAAGAATGATTGCAATAGAAAAACCATACATGAAAATAATGAGCACATATGTGAAAGTACCTTAAAATAACTAAATTCAGGTAGAGACCTCTGTTCTAACCATGTAATAATGGTTCAGATATCTTCTTGTCATTCATTCTCCTTTTGATTTCCAAAAGGAAGTAAAATAAAATACAAAATCTCATTGCCTACATCTAACTATTCTTTGCTCTCTGGAGCCCTTGTTTTGTTTTGGTTTTGTTTTGGGGTTTTCTTGGGGGGGGGGTTGCATGACATTGGGGTTAAGTGACTTGCCAATGGTCACACAGGTAATTTTTAAGTGTCTGAGGTCATATTTGAACTCAGGTCCTCCTGACTTCAGGGCCAGTGCTGTATCCATCGCACCACCTAGCTGCCCCCCTTGTTTTCTTAATAATGAACTGCCCTTTGAATTAATCCATCTCCTCTTATACTCCTCTAACTTTTTACAGTAGATACATTATCCCTGGAAACTTTTTCCAATTCTGGATGCTCCTTCTCTTGTGCCCCTTGATACAACTGAGAGAGAGAGAGAGAAAGGAGAAGGTGTAGGCATCCTTGCTACCCACTGCTACTTCCAGACTCCCTTCTGCTGCTCTTACTCTTTAACTTCACCTTCTTTGAGATTCTTTCTATCTGTCTCTTCCCAAGTACTGGTAATGCTAAGACTCCAGATCTTTCTCTCTCCATTGTTAAGGAGTTTAGTAGTTGACTCAGACTTCCTCCAAACCCACACTCCTTTCCTTATAACTGGGGTCTTCATTATCATTGTTACTATTCCTTCAGACATTGTGGCTTCTTGTTTCATCAATCCTCTCAACCTCCATGACCTACCCATTCATTTTGCTTCACTAGATTCTAGGATGAAAGCTTAGAGTCAGAAGGGAACTTTTCTATCTAGTCCTATCTCCTTTTTTTTCTATGAACAACAAAACTGAGACCCAGAGAAATAATTTGCCAAGGATCACACGTATGCCCAGGGATGGATGCATGGGATTTGATCCTAGGTCCTATGATTTCAAATCCAGCACTCTTTGGATTGTACCATAGGCACAATCATAGCTTTGATTTCACAGTATCAGGGTTTTTGCTTGTCTCTCTGATATATCTGACCTTTGCTTTTCATTCTCCTTTGCTGGATCATCATCCATGTCCCATGCCCTATGAGTATACTCCATGACTGTCCTGGTTTGGTGTTAGTGATGACATTCGTTCTCTTGGAATCAGGGATTATCTCTGACATGTGTATGTGTGTAAATGTGTGTATATATAAATGTATAAGTATATATAAAATATGTATATGTTTATATATGTATGTATATATAAATATATATACACACACACATACACATATATACATAGTTGTTCCTTCTACATGATGACTTTCCCCATCATGACTTCAATATATCACAAGTTGGCAAAAGAAATTAAGTGGAATTGTTTTTGGATTTTT
Organism: Macrotis lagotis; assembly: GCF_037893015.1. Lineage (NCBI taxonomy): Eukaryota > Metazoa > Chordata > Mammalia > Peramelemorphia > Peramelidae > Macrotis > Macrotis lagotis. The sequence continues at coordinate 95,625,731 of NC_133663.1, forward strand.
GCAAAAGCCATAGACAACACCTGGAGGCCAGCAATCAACACAGAAAAAGTTTAGAAACTTAGAAATCCATGTAATATACGTATAGTATTGTATAATATCAACATATTTTGCTATTTAATACCATAATAATTCAAATATCTTCTTTGGTATGAAGGGAGGACTAAAAAATTTTATATATGAGTTTTCTAGATTGTGGGGGTTGCCAAGTCCCATGAGGTGGAAGGGATCACTGTATGTCCATCTTTTCTTCTTTACACATCATAAATTTACTTATCTTTCATTATTTCCATAAACTTCATTCTCTCTACCTTTCTTCTACTTTCCCATTTCAGTACCCCTAGCTTCATCTTGAACTATTCAGCATCACTTGATTCTCTCCTTTTTTAAAGATGTATTTAAGGTAATGGGATTACATGACTTGCCCAAAGTCACACAGCTAGGTAATTATTCAATGTCTGAGGACAGATTTGAACTCAGGTCCTCCTGACTCCAGGGTCCGTACTCTATCCACTGTACCACTCAGCTGCCTCCCAAATATTGATTCTATAGTTAACCAGTTCAGATGAATCAACTGACAAACATTTATTAAGTACTTAATATATGCTTGATGCTGTGCTTAGGTAGACACTTGGGATAATAAAGATTTAGGGAAGTCAGTCTTTCTGTTTTTGTTTATGTTTTTGCAAGGCAATGGGGTTAAGAGACTTGCCCAAGGTCACCCAGCTAGGTGGGTATTAAGTGACTAACACCAGATTTGAACTCGGGTCCCCCTGACTCCAGAGCCAATGCTCTATCTGCTGTACCACCTAGCTGCCCCCAAAATCAGTCTGTTCTCTTAAGAAGCCTATGTTTTAATGAAAGCCAAAATGTATACATATAATATATGCAAAATAAATACACATTGGGGAAAGAAGGGATTAAATGATGGGAGGAATCAGATGACTACTATCCAATACCTATTCAATCCTTACCTCTCTCCTGGTTTCTAGTCCTGCATCATCAAAATTTCAGATATATCATGTCCAAAACAGAAACCACTATTTCTCCTAGTAAATCCACCCTATCTTCCCATTTCCCTATTTCTACTAAGGCTACCACAGCTCTTCCAGTCACCTAGATCTGCAGCTTTGAAAGCATCCTCAATTTTATGTCTCTTCCTTATCCTTCTAATACATGATCACTCTTTTTGAATCTACCGCCTCAGTATTTCTCATATTCTTCCCCTCCCTTCCACTCATATGGCTCCAATCCTTCTTTAGGACCTCATCACAACTCTCTTGGACTCTTACTTCTTTAAAAAAAATTAATTTTAGGGGTGGCTAGGTGGCACAGTGGATAAAGCACCGGCCTTGGAGTCAGGAGGACCTGGGTTTAAATCCGGTCTCAGACACTTAATAATTACCTAGCTGTGTGGCCTTAGGCAAGCCACTTAACCCTGTTTGCCTTACCAAAAAAAAAAAAACCTAAAAAAATTATTTTTTCTTAATTACATGTAGAAACAATTTTTAACATTTGTTTTTAAATTTTTAAAATTTTAAATTCCTATCCCTCCACTTGCTGAAGCAATTTTATATAGATTATACATATGAAAAATGTATAAAAAATTAAAGGAAGTAAAAACAAGTATACTTCAATATGTATTTAGACTTCATCAATTCTTTCTGTGGAGGTGGTTAGTATTTTTTATCCTAAATCCTACAGACTTTACAGCAACCTCTTAATCTCCAAGTTCTAATTTCTCCTCTTAGTGGTCCACACAGCTGCCAAAATGTTATCTCTAAAATACAAATCTGAGCATGTTGCTCCCCTGATAAAGCCAAAGCAGTTCTTAATTGTAAAATACAAATCATTCTCCAAGTTCTCCAGACATTTAACATGACTCTATCAACAAGCATTTAGTAAGGTTTACTTTGTGACAGGCTCTGTGTTTGCTCTCTTCCCTTGGCCCTTCACTATAGCCAGCCAAACAAGTCTACATGTTGATAGTCCCTGTCCCCAACATTGTCTCCCATGCCTGAAATGCATTTCCTCCTTGCCTCTGCCTCTTAAAGCCACTATCTCCCTTCAAGGCTTTGCCTGGGTACTTCCCACCATGTGTTAGAACTTCATCACCCTCTCTGAGAAATGATTTTACTTTTCCCTTAGCCTTGTATATAGCTTTGAGTATTTGAGGGCAGGGGGTTATTTTTAATTTTTGTCTTTGTTCTCCCAATGCAAGTGCTAGGTTTAAAAGTCAAGAAGGAAGGAATACCACCTACTCACAGGGCTAGTGTGAGGACTAAATGAGGTATTTGTTAAGTGCTTTACAAACTTTTAAATGCTGCATAAATTCCAACTAACTGCTAGTAGTAGTATCAGCAGTAGTAGTGGTAGTGATGGTAGAGGTGGTGGTATAGTAGTGGTAGCTGAAGCATCAGCAATAAAGAGTCTAGTTTTTACCAAGCATTTAACAAACAATAAATTAAACTGAATTTTAGAAAAAAAACCTTTGAATTAGCTGTGTCAAATTCTACAGTATTTTTATAGAGAATATAAAATGTAAATATAAAACTTAAAAAGTCATCCTAAAAGTACTAGTACAGAGCTACATAGAAATGTGTACACTGGCAACTTTCCTTTTCCTCCAGCTATTCCAGCTCTTATGCATACTCAAGAGGGATGCAAAAATACCCAATACTCTGAGCAGTTTACCTCCTTGGCATGTGAGGCAGGGCAAAAGGAGCTTCATAAACATCAAACAAAACATCTATCCATGGTGACAATTATAGTACTTTCTACTTCCCTGCCCAGAATTCCTTCCTTGTAGGGCTATTCTCTTTCCTCTAAACTATCTTTGATTTAGACTCAAACTGTCTCAGAAGTGTCTGTTCTTCTCTTCTTCCTGCTCTGACACCCAGGCAGGCCATAATGTCAAATGTGATGTGGAGCAGATTTGTTGTTTTTAGCTACAACCAAGATGGACAATAGCCAATGGAAAGGTAAATTAATAGTAACAACAACAATAACTAGCACTTTCAAAGCACTTGTAGATTTTCAAAACACTTTCTCTGTTATCTCAGCGAATTAACAAAATAATATTAAGTGTGTGAGTGTAATAAGATATTTTTTTTTTGCCTTTTTTTTTTTTTTTTTGGTTAGGCAAATGGGGTTAAGCGATTTGCCCAAGATCACACAGCTAGGATAATTATTAAGTGTCTGAGGTCAGATTTGAACTCGGGTCCTCCTGAATCCAGGGCCAGTGCCCTATCCACTGCACCACCTAGATGCCCCATAATAAGATATTTCTGTGCAATATGAGCTGAATTACACAGTATATTTTTATTTTTAATGGTATGGAATATATGGAATCTTTTTTTTTTTTACAAGGCAAATGGGGTTAAATGGCTTGCCCAAGGCCACACAGCTAGGTAATTATTAAGTGTCTGAGACCAGATTTGAACCCAGGTACTCCTGACTCCAAGACTGGTGCTTTATCCACTACACCACCTAACCACCCCTATATGGAATCTTAAAGCTAGGAAGGGCCTTTTCTGTTTCAGCATATTAGTCTTATTTTCTTATAAATAATTGTACAAACCAAGGCCAATGAGATTGTAGTTGTCCTTCTTGTTTGAAGAGGATCACACCAACCAAGTTAATGGCAGTATGCCTTATACATCATGTTTATTCTAATGAGGGGTATGCTGTGGAAAGTTATCCTTCTCCCTTGTCTTTCACCCTATGGTGACAGGAAACAGGACCTCTAGTGATGATCTGGGCATCCTCAGCCTCTGAGTGGTTCTTCTCCTCCCATATCAGAGAGACTCCTTAGTTAGTGCTCCAGCCATTCCAGTATGTGATATCTAGTGATGAAGTAGCAGCTCCCAGCACATCCAAGCCTGCCTCTCAAGGGACTAATCATCAGGATGGGTTTTCCTCATATATCAACGAGGCATCTTGGCATTACAGCAATACCAGGCTGCATCAGCCTGGTCATATAAACCTGACTTGTGATGGACTGATTGTCCCCTCAGAACCCACAGACTTTGGTTTCCAAAAGTTTCCAAGTGGGTCATGGGAATAACGCTTCAGGATTGCTAGACAGCATCGTTTATGATTAGAACTATGACAGTATCTGATCATCGAACCTCCAACTTTCATTCTTGATTAATGAAAACATTCCTTGTAAATGCTTTCACCCTGGTCCATCTTGCACTAGTCCAAGAATCTCATCCCTAGCAGCATATACAAATGTCCCCTCATGGGCCCAGTTCCAAAACCAACAAAATAGAACTGGGGCCCTATTCCATCATTCCTAACTGGGATGTCTAGGCAACTTGGGCCTATTTTGAACACTCTTAATTTTTTACAAAGGGGATCTGTTCAGTTCAGAACATCTAGGGCAAGTCAATCAATCAGCCATTCAGAATGTGGTACTGTGCTGTCCTGGAAAGATGGAGGTAAAAGATAGTCCCTGCTCTCAAAGAGTTTAAAGTCTTGGGAGGGAGACAACATGCAAACAACTATGTATAAATAAGATATACACAGATAAAGTAGAGATAGTCAGCAAAAGGAAGGAGTGGCTAGATGATGTGGTAGATAGAGTGCATGGCCTAGAGTCAAGAAGACCAAAGTTGAAGTATCCAGCCTCAGATACTTAGTTGTTGTGTGTTCATGGGCAAGTCACTTAGTTCTGTTGACTCAGTTTCTTCATTTATAAATTGAGCTTTATTAGAGTTCACAAGAGTCAGAAATAATGAACAAATACAAAAACGAAAGGAAAGCACTAACATTAAAAGGGATCTTGAAATCTCAACTTGAAAGAAACCAGACACAGATGAGAATGGAGAGAAATCCAAGCATGAAGGATTGCTAATGAAAAAACAGTTTAGATGTGAAGTGCTTTATGTGAAGAAAAGCAAAGAGATTATTATTGGAATACAGACTTTGTGGTGGGGCGGGGGATAAGGTTTAATAACTCTGGAGAGAGAGAGAGAAAGGTCCTAGGTTATGTAAGGCTTTATAAACCAAACAGGATTTTCCAGTTTATAACTCTTAGATGCAAGGTGGAACCATTGGAATTGATTAAATTGAGGGAGGGGAAGCTAGGGTTTGATCAGATTTTGACTTTAGAAAGATCAGAATGGCGGCTAATTGGAGGAGGAACTGAAATGGATAGAGACTTGAGATAGAGAGAGACTAATCAATAGGTTATTACAATAGTCCAAGCATGAGATTATGAGGCTTTGCACCAGGATGGTGGCAGTGTTAGAAGAAAGAGGAGGGAATATACAAAAGAGATTGAGAAGGTAGAATTGATTGGATAAGAGGACTGAGAGAAGTGAATAGTCAAGTATAACAGTTTTGGAGCCTTAATGACAGGAGGATTGGTAGTTCCGTCTCCATTAGTAAGGGACTTTAGAAGATGGAATGATTTGTAGGGGAAAAATGAATTCACTTTTGAGCATGTTGAGTTTCTGATGTCCACATCCATTTCATGATGTTCAGTAGTGAGAGACATAATTTCCCCAAAGTTATGCAGAGATGAGGATTGAACCCCAGTCTCTTTCTTTCATTTCTAGTGCTTTCTCCACTCTTTATCTGGGAATGGGAAGCACTTTACTTAATAATCTGTAATGTAGAGCAAGAATATTAATGGTTCCAAGAGCAATTTTCAAAAAAGACTTGGTAAACAACAGATACAAAATTTTGTATAAAATGATTGTCCATTTGCTTCCAGAACCTCTTGAGATGCCTGGGGGTCCATAAGATTCTGTAAAATAGTGTGAAGACTGACAGCACACTGCTAAAGAATAGAAGTTCAGTGTTCTTTTCCTGACTTACTTGACATATAACACTTGACATGACCATTGCTACATATACAGTTTTTTTTAAAGTTATTTATTTATTTATTTTGAATTTTGCGATTTTTCCCCTAATCTTGCTTCCCTTCCCTTGCCCCTCCCCACAGAGGGCAGTCTGTTAGCCTTTACATTGTTTCCAGGGTATACACTGACCCAAGTTGAATGGGATGAGAGAGAAATCATATCCTTAAGGAAGAAAAATAAAGTATAAGAGATAGCAAAATTGTATAATAAGATAATTATTTTTTTTAAATTAAAGGTATAATAGTATGTGGTCTTTGTTCAAACTCCACAATTCTTTCTCTGGATACAGATGGTATTTTCCAACCCAAATACCCCCAAAATTGTATCTGATTCTTGCATTGGTGGGATGAGCAAGTCTATTGAGGTTGATCATCACCATGAGCAAGTCTATTGAGGTTGATCATCACCCCCATGCAGTTTTAATAACATTAATTCTATTTATTAGAAATAACAGTTTATTCATTTCCAGTTCTGCAGTTAAGATCCTACAGTGTGCAAAGCATTGCATTAGATACTGGAAATGGAAAGATGAAGTAAGGTAGTGACAGTTTCCTTTTCTGCAAGAAGTATAGTTCTGACTCTTTCTACCTTCCTTTGTTACATCTGTAATGATCTCAATGCTAGGGGTTTTTCTTAGACTCTTCACCTCTAGCCAGTCTTTGTAGAAAACTTTTCACTATTTAGATTCTTCCATTTGAGCCACAGGGAGCTTTCTCCTTAAAATGAGCTCTCCTGAGAACACTTAATTTGGCATTGTTGGCCTCATCACCATTAATGTAATGCAAGGCAGTTTGAGCAGAGCAATTGTTAATCCCTGCAGCATGACTATATTCCCTAACATGTGTGACCTCAGGCTCATATAAAGAGTCAGCCCCTAAGTCTTTGTGGAGAAAACACAATTCACTAAAAAATTTGGCAGACCTTCAAACTTCAAAAAAAAAAAAAAAAGAATTGTTCACAAAGAAGGTGCTTCCCCTCATGAGTTTTCATATTTCTTTTCACTCTTGAATAGCTATATTTTCTCATCAAAGCTTTTGTGTGTGTGCTACAGCACAGAATTTAGCTAATTTTTTATATTTCTTTGCTGCATCATAAAACACCCCTCACAGCTAACAGTGCCTCTCTGCACGTCTTTGACTAGCTTCATTTATCCTGAATACCTTTTTAAAGGTACTAAAATTGTCTTAAATTAACTTCCTTAGTTGTAGTATTAATTGTAGCTACTTTTCAATAAAGAGAAACTATTGACTATAATGGAGCCATCCATTATAGTATTTCTGTTCAACATCCTTCTTTGGAAGAATTCCACTTTCGTTTTTTTCTTTTTTCTTTCAAAACAGTATCATTTATTAGATTTCTACTTTTTTTTCCTCATTTGGAGAAGGGATAGAAATGTTCAGGTAGTTTTGTTGTCTACTCTGCCTTGTACTTTTCATTTTATTTTTAAATTCACTATTTACTATGGGTATAATCATAGGATCATAAACTTTAAAACTGGGAAGGATCTCAGTGGTTGTCTGGCTTGACTCTGCTCATTTTACAAATAAAGATAATGAGGTCTACAGAGTTGAAGGGACCTGCTTAAAGGACAAATAGGTAATTAAGCACAGAGCCGAGGTTCAAACTCATATCTACGTACTCAAAAATCTATCATTTTCTTTCCATTGTACTCACCATACTTCTTGTCCTTCTTCATCTCATCTGCTTTGCTGTACTAAGGAAACATTCACCCTGAAATCCTGGTTTCCTGGTTAGAGGTTGCTCAGAACACTCAGGATAAACCCCATAAATCCTCTACATTCCTCTTCCAAATTCAATGTCTGGACTTCCTTTCTTCATCCCTGATATTCCTATTCCCTTTCCAACACCCCTTCATGTGTTCTGTTAAAATGCAGGTTTTTGTCTTTCTTGCATTTGTATCCCTGGTATTTAATAGTGGCCTGGCACATAATAACAATCAATAAATGCCTTGTCTGCTTATACCATATTGTTTCTTGTATATCCATATTAATGTTTGAATAGTATCCCCTTTTCCTATTTAATAAGTTTTCCACGATTCTCAATTTTTTAAAGTAGAGCTGTAAAGGTTATATGCAACCTTATCATTTATTTCCCTTCTTATTCTTACTGTCACTTTCACTTCATAGACTTGCAGTTTATTTTAATGGAAAGAACTTTGAACATTGAATCAAGAGATTGAGTTAGACTATTTCATTAACTAGGAATGTGACTGAGTAAATTGCTTCAACTCTGGGCTCTAATTTTCTTACCTATATAATGAGAGTATTTCATCTCTGATATTCTCTGTTTCCATGATTTAACTTTTGAGAAATATTCAGAATTCAGTGCTGATGGCAAACAAGGGATCTTTTATTGGATTTGGTTAAATTTGGGGGGTTTTTTTGGCCTCTTTCAGCTTTTGCTTTCCATTCTTGTACATTATTATAGCATAACTTCAGTTATTTTAATCTTCCTTTAGCTATATTATGACATGCTTAGAAAAAATATTCATCTCTATATAAGACTTCTATAAGTCAAAGCAGAAATTATATAGATCTGGTTTGTGTATCTTTTTCTTACATTATCATAACTTAGATTGTGATAGTTTATCAGATTTTATTATGTCAATTCTGCCTTATTAGAGTCACAATTCACTCTTTAACAAACATTGTAATATATAATTGGTATATCATTCAGTAATATTACTTAACTTTTTTCATTTATAAAATTTAGAACCTGAATTAAATAACTAAAACCCTTTCTAGTTCTAAAAATATTGATTTCTGTTCTGATTTCGAAATTATTGAATTTGGAAAGTTAAAAAGTAGAAAGAAGAGTTAGTCACCCTTCAAGTGACTAAGTTCCTAAAATTCAAGATTCATGATGGTAGAGGAACCATTCATTCTCACATCCACTATAGGGACCCAACTCAGAGCTTTACACCTAGAAAGTACCCTGTAAATATTTATAGGAGCCTCTTCTAGGGACTTGCATTGCAAAAATAAAGTGTAGAGTTAGCATTAAAAAGAATCATTAATAGATTAGGATAATTGATTGAAATTTTCTTTTATGAGAAACCTTCAAAATGGAAAAGATAGCCATTTCTTATGGACCTGTAAGGGATACCAAACCAGAAGGAAAGAAATGAAGTAGAGATCCCTTTAGCTTTTCATTTCTAAGATTACCACAAACAAATATTTTGTAATTATGAGAATTAGTCTTATCAAGTTCCTACTCATTTTTTAAAACCCAACTCAAATGCCATGTCTAACTTGAAAACTTTACTGGTATATTCTTCACTTTCTAGGTAGTAACAATCTCCCCCTTTGGTCTTCTCCTGACATTTTTTATCTAATAAAATATTGCTTAATAATATATACTAGTTTATAATTAGTATATATATTATGATTATCCATGTGCCATTATCATCATCATCATTATTTATATGGCATTTAAATAGTTCTTTGAGGTTTCTAAAGTATTTTACATAAACTTTCTAATTGAACCTCACAATCTTGCAAAAAAGTTGCAACTTTTATCACAATTTTGCAAATGAAGCAACTGGGGCTGAGAGATCTAGTTGTACAGTGGTTACAGTGCAGGACTTGGAGTCAAGAAGCCCTGAATTCAGATCCTGACTCAGACTCTAGCTGTGTGGCTTTGGACAAATCACTTAATCTCTATCAGCCTCAGTAGACGCAGCTGTAAAATAGGAATAATTAATTGCATACCTCATAGATTTGTTGATATAATAAATACAAAGCACTTTGCAGACCTTAAACTTCTAAATAATTTCTAACTGTTATTATTGTTATTGTTATGTGACTTGCTTACACTCAGACAGCTGATATGTGAAATGGCATTTGACCTTGGTTTGGTCTATCTTCAAGTCCAATGCTATGCTGTACCATTTAACCTCTTTCTTTTACACCCTCTACTACAGTGTAACTTCCATAAAGTCAAAGACCATGTGTTTTTTAAATTTTTATCTCCCAGTGTCTAATATCAACTTTTTTTCTCACATAGTAGGCATTTAATAAATATTTTCTCCATACGTGTTGCAAATGATCCTACTCTAAATCATTAGAAGTGTGGATGAAAAATCATGAAATCTTGTTGAAGTTGACATTCTCTGCTTTTCTCTCAAAATGGCATTCAGTAGGGAATTTTTGAGGCTCTAACCACTTTCCTAAAGAGTTCCATTGGGTTTTCATGAAAGCTAGTGATTATTTCAACTAAAAAGTGTTCAAATAAATTGATAAAAATAAGTATGCCAATAACTTTGAAATTCATAATGCCTATAGAAAGATCCTAATCTTTTTCATATGTTTCCTTTATAGCAGAAACATCTCTGGCAAAAGTTCAGAAAAAAAAAAAAGCAGAAATTTGCCAGAACACTCTCTCAAAATCTAAAATCACTTCTTTTTATAGAAGCAAACTTAGACAAATCCATTATATATCATTTAGATTATGAACCATTTTTCATTTTATTGTCTATTCATAGGCAGCACTTAGAATTTGCATAAAAAGACAATTTTTCTTTCTTTTTTTTTCTTTAATCTAGCTCAGTGACTGGACTTGTCTCATAGTGTAACTAACTGTTCACGTTTCTTTTATTTGAGGGTTTCATTTGTCCTCTAGCTTTTGATCAAAATTTCCACAAAGGATTAAAAAACATCATAGCATAGGAATTAGAGTCTGTGGCAGATCAAGTGCCTCGTTGTTTTATGAAATATGAATTCATAAATGACATTGAAGATGAAAAATTGTACTATTTATAGTTTCTGAGTTTCATCTCCCTCCTCCCTTGAAAATCAAAGCCAGACTTCATTCCTGTAAGGACTTTTTGACAAAGTGAAATAAAACAAGAGGCAAGGTTTTTGAAGCTATGGAAATTACTGTTATTATTTTAATTCCATTGGCATACAAAGTCAACTTGTTAGTGGTAGATAACAAGAGGTTTCAGTAATGGAATTCAGAATATTTCACATCATGATAATCAGTTTGGAGTTAGCCTGAATTAGTGGTGACTCTATTGTAGATTCTGTACCTTGGTTGCCCACCACAAAATAATAAGCTTGGTCCCTGAGAAATTTCCTCTTCCTCTCTGCCCACCTACCAGAAATGGGAAGAGATAATGATAGCCAAATTCTCTCAGAGTTTTTGGGGGAACCTTTAGTAAAAATTGAATATAAACTTCTGCAGCCTCCCATTCCCCATATGGTTAAAAAAAACTTTGCACAGTCTCACACTCTGGCTCTTGAAATGACCTTTGGCTGGTTTTGAATCTCTTTTGCAGAAGAGTAGGGTGGAGTTATTTTCTAAAATTTCATGAACATGTATGTGCCTTTGTGATCCAGAAGTTGCTGCCAATAATGCTTCCTCATCAAATTGTTCCGGACTTTCTCAATAGTCCTTGAATGTTCTCTGCTATTCCAATCCAACAACTTGCCCAAATTATTTTTAGATGCCTGAAGCAACAGGGCAATCGATAATTTCTATGATTTTTTTAAAATGTGTTGGCAGAGAACAACAAAATTTTTTGACCAGGTCGTGAAAAACAGCCTACCCAACTGGTGCTAGCAATAAGCAATAAGGATCTCCTCTTGGGTTGCTTTTGACATTTGCAACAGCTGGGGGTAGTATCATTGATTTAGAGCTGGAAAGGACTAAGTATCATATAGTTCAACCCCTTTTGTTTTCCAGATGAGGAAACAGATCCAGAGAGTTTACTTCTTCAAAATCATGCAGATGAATAGGAGGTCATTATTGTTATACAAGTTGTATGATTCCAAAATGATGGAATTTTTCCCCCCTACTATATCATGTTTCTTTAATACTCATAAAATAGAAGATGTTTTGGACCAACTCTTAATGTGGTGTCATTAGGTTAACAAGTAAAGAGATAAAAAGAGATAAAATTAATGAATTACTATGTGTCTGCACCAGAGTTGCAAACCCCAGGAAGCCAGAACAGCCTTGGGGGAAGAATAAAGGAGTCCTGGAAAGTAGGGAAGGTATGCGACAGAAATAACCAGTGCAGCCATTCTGTAGATCAGGAAATAGTCTGAAAATAGTGAGTGACTTGCCTAGAAGTGTCTGAGACGAAATTTGAACACAAGTTTTGTTTTTGTATTCTAAACTTAATGTCTCTCCACTATACCACCTTGAGCTCAATTTTTCATCTTTCTGTCCTGTGTCTTTACACGAGCTGTCACCCAAGTCTAGAAATACTCTGTCCTCCTCTCCCAAGCATCTTCAGAAGTGAGAGGGGAGAACACTGGAACCATAGGAGGCAGCATGTAGAGTGAAGTGATGAGTTCTGTGTGCAAAGATCAGCAAGTGGAATAAATATCTCATAGACTGGTACTTGTAGCTTGGAAAGACTTTGGGTATGGATATTGTGAACTGATCTAAAATTGAAAAGTAAGAGGAGAGTAGACTGGATTGTCTGGGTTTTTTTTAAGATCCCTTGCATTAGATAGGCCCATGTTGTCTTCCCCAGTAGAATATAAGCTCCTTAAGGACAAGAACTCTTTCATTTTCATTTTTGCATTCCCAAGACCTAGCATAATGCCTAATGTAAAGGACACATTAAATAAAAGTTTGTTGATTGATTTTTTGCATGATCTATTCTAAGAATGCTAAGATTGCTATGATCTAGTTTCTCCTATAGTATATGAATCATAGCCACAGATTTTGGTATGGAAGTGACCTTGGAAGGAATTTGTAGTAAAAATAGTCTTTTAAACAAGACCTATGCTTCAATTATTTACTTACTGGAAAAGGATTTATCATTTAGAATACCAATAACTAAGGTAATGTTTATGGATAGTCTAAAAAGTCTGTGATTCTTAGCATCCTTTGCCACATCTTTCCTCAGTACTTCCATAACTGGATCAGTGGAAGTGATATGTAGGAATAGTTATTTATGTATTCTATTCACTGGTTCAAGACTCACCATGGTCACAGAGTTATCACTAAAAAGCCAAGCTACTGATGATAAATCACCAGTAAATAAATCAGTTAATCACCTAGCATTAATAAAGTACTTACTATGTGCTGGCACTGTGCTAAGCACTAGGAATATAAAGAAATGCTTAGCTCTGATAAATTTCTAGCTACAGATATGCTTACAATATTTCAAAGAGAAAACAAATAGTACATCTGGCAGTATTCTTTCACTTTTAATAGAGGACTGGAGCAGAGAAGAGTGGGTGGCCAGTCACAATAACAAAACTGCAATGAATATTTACTAAGAATTATAAGCAATTAGACAATTTATTTTTGGATGGTAGGTGAAAATTTCTTTCCTATCAATAATTCTTATTGGAATTTCAGGTCATATAAGCTAAGTTAGAGTCTTGGAAAATTCTTTTTATTATTTTCATTCTTCTCATCCAAAATATTTTCCTTTGTAAAGAGACAAAAAGACCACAGTAATTTTATATACAGATTTAATTAGAATTGCGTTTTTCAATCATTTCTAGACAAAAACATATCCATGCTTTGAATTAACTGTTAGAGATCATATTGTAGATAATAAAACAAAATTTTCATGTCTTTTTCTGGAGTATATTTTTACAAACATATGTGTATATATATATATATGCATACACATACATGTGAATATATATATACACACTATTTTAAGAATCAGAATACCAATTTTAAAAACTCATTTCAATGAATATCATTTTTCAGTAAATCTTTTCAATCTTAGCTAATTACCATTTACTGTTATTTTTGTGTGGGAAAACAATGGAAATATCTTTTTTTAATTTTAAAAATCCATAGAAGAAGTAGTTTAAATTTTTTTGTGCTTTTGAAGGAAGTACTAACTGACAAGTAAATTAATTATTTCTTCTCCATGATTTCATCTATATTGAACCTTTAGGGTTGTGGCAGAAATGGATAAAGCATGAGATCTGGAATCAGAAAGACCCCAGTTCAAATATGATCTCACTTACTAGTTGTGTGACCCTAGATAAATCATTTTACCTCTTTCTGCCTTAGTTTTCTCAGCTGTAAAATGGGATGATAATAGGTCCTATTCCCAGAATTATTGTTAGGATAAAATGAGAAATTTGTAAATTGTTCTGTATAACCTGAAACACAATATAAATGCCAGATATTATTAGTGTTATGATGATGATGGTGATGGTGATGGTGGTAATGATAATACTGTACTGCCAAAACTATGTTACAAAAGGGATAGGGGTTAGCTATAGAATCTAAATATTTTCCCTGAAATTTGAAGATGTAGATTATTCAGTTTTTTTCTGTATTAATCAGTCTCTTTTGTATAGAACTCAGAAAAACTGAATGTCCTTTTAAATCAGATAACTGGAAAAAAATCTGACTTCACAAATTATTCATCTTTGTCCTTTGTTTGTAAATAGAACAAGCTATTGCTTTTTAAATTTCTGCAATAGAAAAATATTTTTCTTCCTTTTTAAAGGATGTATAGAATTACATCCTACTAATGCTATCTCTAACCAATAAAATTATATTTATTGAAAATTTATCTTGTCAAATGGTAATGGATTAAAGTGTCTTTTCTTTATCTTTTAAACTATTACATATATTTACTTTTCAAATTTTACTTGATAGGTTACCATTACCAGAGCAAACATTCATGGGCTACTGGACAATCAATCAACCAAAAAATGGAATGCAAAAACTTTTGAGTCCAGCAGAAACTCATCTCATTGACGTAAAGGTTAATTTTTTTTTCCTTATTAAAATTTTAATTATTTAAAAGTCTTCTTACTTTCTGTGTAAAATCAAATAACCTTTAATTCTTGATTATAGCATTATGGTTTCCTTGCTGTTCAGCATAAATCTATTTGCTAGGGACACTTGCTGGTTTTTGGAATAAATTTAATTCCTGGTTTGGCCTTAAATTCATCTTCTCCTTTGAGGATTATGTAATTAGGATAAGTAAGAGCTTAGGTTGGCCCTCCAAAAGCCCTTCAGGAAGCCAGGAGCATTTGGATAGTAGGGTTTTCTTTGCCTGGGCAATGATATTTGTTTTATGAGTAGACTTATTAGATTAGTAGTCTTCATAACTGAGGATTCTCAGATTGCCACAAATTAAGTAATTTAGGCTAGATTAGTTATTTGCAGTATGTAAATATATAAACCTCTTGTTTGCTCATTGGGTTCTCATGGTTCCTATGTTTTGTCATGGTATGCTTTCCAAATCTAAGTTACCTCAGAGAGAAAAGTAAACCATGGTTTCAGAAATCAAATGTTAGATTATGAATCACTTTGGTGGACTAGAAGGACCTTAGATTTTCTAGAAATTGTTAGTTGAAAAGTATTAACTACATTGCTTAACACTTTGTTATAGGGTCCAGTGCTTTTAAGCTTCCAGGAATATCCTTTAGAGAGACATGAAGCAAGGACTCTAACTTTTACTGAAGAATGTGTTTCTTGGAAATTGCCAATGGATGAAGTTAACTTTGTTTGTGACATTGCTGTAGCACAAGGTATGTTACTCTACTCGTGTAATTTTCTTTCCAATATTCACTTTCCAGTTAAATGTATTTAAGACTCATTTTCCAAATTAGCCTAGCAGCATGATTGTAGGAGAACCATATAAATACTGCTGAATATGTGTGCGTATGTCTGTTTTTCATTATAATTGTAGCATGAAGTCCAACACACTCTCAGCCATTTGCCAAAAATAGAAGTACAAAAAAGAGAAACATTGGATTCCTAGGCTGTGATTCCATTTTTGTGATACCATGAAGCATGAAGGCTGAGCTGCAGGGACTTCCAGGATCTCCAGACCTGCCTGATGGGGCAGAGAGCAGACAGGGCAGGGGGATGGGGCGGGGTGGGGGGGCACATGAATTCTCAGAATGTGTACTTCAGCTTGGCTCTAGTGGAGACTCCATGTTCCCATTCCCTTAAGTTACTTGAGTGATCCAAGTCTTCTCAGGCAGAGGCTAGTCTTCCGACCCATGGGAAGCCTCTGGGCAGAGCTAGTAGACACTAAGCATAACATTAGAGGAAGAGCTGAAGGCAGTCATAGTATTGTCACAACTCATTGGCAGTTGGATATGACAGAAACACAAAGGAAAAATACTTTTGTTCAAACATAATTTTATTTTTATTAAGTTTTCATTGTTTTCCTGACATATATAATGTTATGCTAAATTTTTGGTAATTATAGGGCATTGTTTTGCGTTTTGACTTATTTTGGAGAACATATCAATTAATCATCTGGTATTTATTAAACATCTACCATGTGCTAGCCACTGCATGTAGGCAATAGCTATAAATAGCTATTATATAGATACCATCTGACATGAAACTTTTTTTTGAAAGTAAACTTCTCTAATTAGAATTAATTAGAATTAACTGTCCTGAAAGTTTAGAGACTTCCTGTCAAGTCTCTGTCGCACTAACTTCTTATAAATATTAGAAAATCTTTGTTTCCCCATCTCAATTTCCTGAGAGAAACAAGATGTTTTCTAAGTTCTACTTGAGCCCTAAAAGGTAATGAATCTTTAGCAATAGAAGACTAAAACAAGATAGATGAACATAGATAAAAAAAGAAGCAAAGCCTGAAGGAAACAAGTAGTTATTTTCATATTTTTGTAATGATAGTGATACACAAAGTATCACATGCATGTCAATAAGAAGATTTAAACCTTGGAAACAGATGGAAAGATGTTACATTTACCTTTCCCTTTAAGGTATAGCATGAAATGGGCCTCTAGAACTTTGAGCGGTTCTGCCTCATAGCTAGTACCTAATTTACCATATTATAGTCTGTAAGTTTTCTCCAAAAAAATGATTCTCATTTTGATAGTTTATTATATTTAACAGCAATCAACAGCATGTATGTTACAATGGTGAGTTGGAAAGAGTTCTGTATTTGGAACCAGAGACGTTGAGTTTTGAATCTTTACTTTGACACTTCCTGCCTCATTAATTTACTTCATCTTCCCAGTTATCAGTATTCTCAACTGCAAAATAAACAAGTTAGCCCAATCGGTTTCTACAGTTCCTTCTGGCTCTAAATCTTTAATCCTTTGAAATATGCCTGCTGTGCACATAAGCTATATAGAACAACTAATGTCTGGTGTGTGGCCTTCCTTTTCAAGGGCAAGTACCTAGTTGAATAGAATTAAGATTGAGTATATTATTTCATAATCAGAAATAGAACAGCACCTAATGTGTTTAAATACACAAAAAATAACCATTCTTATTGCCAAAATGAACTAAATATGAATTTTTCCTAGTTTTCATCTACTACTACTACTACTACCTACTGATTACTAGCTGAAAATAAGTGTTGATGATCACAACTCTCTCCTTCTAGACATTCAGATTCATCCTTATAGACATAAGGCCTTTCTTAAATCATTTGTTTTAATAATAAAGTACTAAATAAAGTTGTAATTCATTGATTTGATAAGACTGGAACAAGTCTCTGGAATTTTTTTTATTTTTATTGTCTAGAATTTTGCTTCATTATATTACTTTCATATTTTTAGGTAACCATGCTTGAG
The DNA here is from genome assembly GCF_037893015.1 of Macrotis lagotis. NCBI lineage: Eukaryota > Metazoa > Chordata > Mammalia > Peramelemorphia > Peramelidae > Macrotis > Macrotis lagotis. The sequence goes on from NC_133663.1 coordinate 95,643,126, forward strand.
ATTACCATCTTAATCACATATTTCATGAGAAACAAAAATAGTGAGATTTATCTAATTTTACAAATTCTTCCTACACTACTCTCTTTCTTTTGCATTTCTGTTGAAATGTATATTGGGTCAAGATATACATTTATTGCTGAATTTTTACTTATCATTCTTAATTCTATAATAACTTTTTATATTCACTATCAAAAGTATATGTCATATACTGCTCTATGATTAGTATGTACTATAAGAAGTGTAAATTTATGGTGGCAGCATGATATAGTGGGTAAAATGCTTGGCATGTTCTTAGGAAGATGAAGGTTTGAATTCTGCCTCAGATATTTAATATCTTTTTGATCTTGAACAAGTCACTGCATCTTTGGACTTCATTTTCCTCATCTGAAAAACTGGAACAATATTGTCAGTTGAGACATTATGTGTGAGGTACTTTGAAAATCTTTATATTTAAATATATTTATATAAATATATTTAAATATGAATTGGTCATTATTATTACAAATATTCTTGTATAGTTTGTTTGACACAAAAGTTCCAATCTTCTTCGCTATAAGGAATAGACAATTCCTGATCTCAAGAAGCTTATATTAGAGGTAAAGAAAGTACAGTCAGGTACATAGCTAATCAATCACTGAGAGACTAGTAGAAGAATAATGTTAATTTTGGAGAGGTTTTAAGAAAGCTTTAAAGAATTGGAAAATATCCATAGAAAGAAAATAATGCATTAAGATTCTTTGTTCTGGTCAAAATTGGTTAAAGAATGGGGAGGCTAGGTGGCATAGTGGATAAAGCACCGGCCTTGGAGTCAGGAGTACCTGGGTTCAAATCCAGTCTCAGACACTTAATAATTACCTAGCTGTGTGGCCTTGGGCAAGCCACTTAACCCCATTTTCCTTGCAAAAAACCTTTAAAAAATGGTTAAAGTAAACAAAATAGCTTCACAAATTTATGTAAAATTACCAGAGGATATTAATTACTATTGTCCATCTTCATTGACAATAGAACAAGAGGAATTGAGTTTATGCTGCAATATACATCCTAAATATTTAGAATACAAATAAGGAAAAATTTCTTTATAGACAGATTTAATAAATAAAGCAAAGGAGATTGAGGAATTTAGTGTTTTAGAAGCATAACTTTTTATTTCACTGAGAAGACTTAAGTGTAGTCCTATCTCCATTAAAAAAGGAAGAGAAGACATCTCCTAAAACCTTTTCCAGCTCAATGAATCCCTTAACAAATATTTATTGAGCCTTTAGTTATGTTCCTAAAACTCAATTTCTGTTGATCCTCCTAGCAAAATAGAATTGAGAAGAGGGGCATCAGAGAGGGTGTGAAGGTAGGATCAATTAGACTTGACAACCTATGGGATTTAGGGCAATTGGAGGGGATGAGAGGGCTAAGATTAGGTAAAGGGAGGAATTTAATATAGTATGAGTTAAGTATCTGTATGTATATTATTTTTCCTTCCACCACCTAACCCTCCCCCGAAGTAAGAAGTACGCCCTCTGAATACAGACACTGATTCTCTTAGCTTTCTATCCCAATGCCTAATATAGAGTTTTACATATAGTAGGTATTTAATAAATGCTTAATTGAATTTTGCTGAACTGAATTGAATTGTGAGAAATCCCATTGTGTATCCTAAATTCAATGCCTTTTTTTCATTTCAGAAAATGAGGAAAATATTCTCTATGTAATTACATGCAATCCTGTTTCTGTATATTTTATGAATACTTCTGAGACTAGAGGTTACTTTGTGGACCTTTATGATATATTTCCAAGGACATCCAGTGGAATATGGCATCCCTTTGTGACTGTAGCACCTCTGGGAAATCCTCTCAAAGGTCTAGTTATTCTTCATGAAGAAAAGGTAAATAACAGCAGAAAAGGTTCCTATGTCTATATAATAATTAACAAGAAAAGGAAAAGGCAAGAGAAATGACATGATTTATAGTGTGAAATTGAAAGAATGTTCCTTCCTGTCATGTCCATTGGTTATTATTGTTTATAGCATATGATTCACATACGACATAAAGTGTCCCTGCCCTCCACTGAAGCAAGAAAAGGTTCTAGATTTTGTTAGTTTTTTTTGAGTTTGCTGTTTTGGCACTTTTTAAGAATTTTACTAAATGAACATTATTCCTACCCAACAGTTTTTTTTTTCATTTATTTTCTTCCCCAACTAAGAAGGTTAAGGCTGAGTTATGAAGGGCTTTTAAAACTAAACAGAGGAGCTTAGATTTTTAAGAGAGGCAATAAGGGGCAGTTAGGTAGCACAGTGGATATGGCACAAGCCCTGTGTCAGGAGAACCTGAGTTCAAATGTGACCCCAGACACTTAATAATTACCTAACTGTATGACCTTGGGCAAGTCACTTAACCCCATTGCCTTGCAAAAACAAAAACAAAAAAAATTAAAATATAGACTATAAGAAGCCATTGGAGTTGATTGAGTAAGGGAGTGACATAGTCAGATCTGTATTGAAGAAAAATCACATTGTCAAGATGGCCTGGAGTGGTGGTGAAAAGACTTGAGGCAGGGAGATAATCAAATAAACTAGGCAGGAGGGAATGATGGTCTGAACTAAGGTCTCTGGGGAAAGAGAAAGGATTGCATTTGAGAGATATTGGAAAAAAACAGTAAGATTTAACAACTGATTAGATATGTGAGGCAAAGGAGACAGAAGGCTCTCTGGTTTAATAGAAATAAAGAATTTTGGGAAAGCAATAGTTTTGGGGAGGAAAAATATTTCTTTTTAGTTTTGAAAATGTCGAATTTGAGATATTGAAATATTTCAGGGACATCTAGTTTGAAATATCTAATATCCAGAGAGTGAATGTAGTGGAGAAAAAGAAGAGAAAAGAATGTTGAAATATATCCACATTTAGGAATCATGATATGGATGATGAGCCAAAGGAGATAGAAAAAGAATATTCCAATGGTTAGGAAGAGAACCAGGAGAGAACAATAGCACAAAAACATAGAGAAGAGAGAGTATCTAGAAGGAGAGGGTAGTCACTTGGTGTTAGATGTCATAGATAGGTTGAGAAGGAGAACCACGAGAATTGTTAATCAAATCATTGCTAATTTTGGAGAGAGCAGTTTCTGTAGAGTGATGAGATAAGAAACCAGACTGCAGAGGATTTAGGAGTAAGCAAAAGAGGAGGAAGTGAACACTGGAATATGATTTCATTTTTCAAGTTTAGATCTGAAATAGAGGAAATATAGTGTAATTGTTTAAGGTAATAAAAGCTTCTAATAAAAATTGTAACTATTTGGGAGACTTGTAACTATTGGAGAGGGAGCTAGTAGGTAAGAGAGTTTGAAGATGGGAAACAGACAGACAGAAATGATTGAGTATTCAGTTCATGAAGAAAATAGAAAGAAATATGATTGGGGCGACTAGGTGGCGTAGTGGATAAAGCACCGGCCTTGGAGTCAGGAGTACCTGGGTTCAAATCCGGTCTCAGACACTTAATAATTACCTAGCTGTGTGGCTTTGGGCAAGCCACTTAACCTCATTTGCCTTGCAAAAAAAAAAAAACTAAAAAAAAAGAAATATGATACAATTATATGTGAAAAAGTATTTTTGTTAGAAATTAGAAGGAAGAAAGAGTAGGATAGGTTACCAAGAAGATTTCCAATGAAAAGAAAGAAAGAAAAAACAAGGAGTCTAGATTGAATGGATTTTATTTTTCCTCAGTTAATTAAACAGCAAGATTCCTTAGCTGAAAGGAAGTAGGTGGAGGTATGGAAGGCATGAAAAGGGAAGAAGATATTTGAAATAGCTTTTCTGGGAAGTAAGATAAAGAATCAATTAGAGAAGAGTAAAAGGACTACTTTTCTTCAGTTGTGTCCCCCTCTCCTACCCTGAGAGTAAAGATGTTATAAATGTTTTTATTATTAATATTAATTTGTTAATATTAATTCACCTTCTGAATTAATGTGGTTTTACTGTACTTTGAAGGTTTAGCTTCTCTTCACATTTTTTTCTGCAATCAGGATATTGTTGGTCCAGAGGTTGTTCCTTGATTAATGAATTGCTAGCTAGAATTAAGAGGTCACTTTATACCATTTTTTGCCAGGCACTGAGTGCATTGATTTTGCAGTCACAGGAGGACAAATGCTCTGAAGAATTTTACCATCAAAAGTACAACTCATCAAAGTTTGAAGATGAAACTCAACTTTCAGACCTTTATTCAAATGGCTCTTTTGTTTCTGTTCAAATATAGATCTTTTTAAAATGTCCAGATTTAAACTCAGTGCAACTATTTTCTTTTCAAAGTATGTGAATTAAAAGTATTAGATTATTAAATCTAAATGATTTTGTCAACTGCAATCACATTTATCACTGAGAAAGTCTTTTCTTTGGAAAGATATAGACCTATATGGCTAGTACTGCCTTGCTGCTACCTCTAGCATTTTTATATTTCCTACTTTGACAATTCACTTCTGGAGGGAAGTTTCTTCACTGATAAATGATAGAACTGAACTAGATGATCTCTAAAATTATTTCCAGATCTATAGTTCTGTCACCATGACTGAAATTCTTAATCTTTTGTGTTTTATGGATTCTTATGAATTCTTTATGAAACTTATGAACCCTTTCTCTTAATTGTGGGTTTAAATGCATAATATTGTGTGTGTGTGTGTATGAATATAAAGGAGAGCAGTTAGATTGAACTATCAAAAATATTACCAGAAACAAATTCAGAGATCCCAGCTTAAGAAACCTACAACCTATAAAGGTGTCAGACAGTTAAATCAACTCATTTCTTTACTGATTACTGAGAACAACTGAAGATAAAAGTAATGAATATTCTCACCTCTCTGTTGCCATTTACAGTCTAATTGCCTCATTTCTCCAAGTTTCTATTTTGTCTACCTGTTTTTTTTTTTATTTTACTCATTTAAGGCAATGGGGTTAAGTGTCTTGCTCAGGTCACACAGTCAGGCAATTATTATGTGTCTGATGACTGAATTCAGGTCCTCCTGACTCCAGGACCAGTGTTCTATCCACTGGGCCACCTATCTGCCCCTTATACTTGTTTTTGATGAAGGTATGGATGGGAAGAACCTTTTTTGAATTCCATATTTATGACATGAACCATAAAATTTGAAAAATAAGTAATGATAGCTATTAAATATGAAAATAATGTTCATCATTACTAGTTTCCTCATCTACAAAATAAAAGTCTTGGACTCAACTATCTTCCAGGTCTTTTATGGTTTTAAAATCCTATGAATTCTACTATTCCTCGTTAAAATGAGCCAAGAAGCATTTCAGAAAACACTGAGTGCCTGCATTACTTCACTGTTTCCTCCTTTTAAAAATAAAGTTTTGTTATAAATGTGCTTCTCTTTTCAGTTTAAGAAATTGTTGAGAATTTCTTGCTAAAATAATAGCATAAACAAGGAAAGTGAAACTTTACTCTGACTAAAAATAAAGATTTTTTGCATTCCCCACCCCCATCCTTGAGTTTGCTTATTACAACTGTCCCAAGTTTGGAATTCCAGACTTCAGGACTGTGAGGTCATCCAAAGGTGACTTTGCTCTCAGTCAAGTACAAACATAACAAAATGGCACACCAGCCTCTCCTCCCAGCTCCCTTGAAGGAGAGCCAAAGCCATAGTTAGATGTACTCAGAGATGACGCAAATTTCTATTATTAAACTCAGACAGAATATGCCATTAGTCATTGGGGACAGAAGGAAACTATTAACATCCAAAGGGGTGGAGCACAACAGCTCCCTCATATTGCCCACTGCTCAAAAACGTAAAAACTAAATCAACAGAGCAACGTGGCTGGTAACATGTATGCCGTATGTCACTTCCATTTTCAGTTCAGTTAGCTTGATTTATTAGCACTTAAAAAAAAATCTTCCTGCCATGCTAACTGCTTTCTTACCATAAATATATTCTTAAATTTATTTTAGCATTTTGAATTTTTCCTTTTATTAGGAAAATTAAAGGCATTCAGATTATTTGATGCAGAATATATATGTGATTATTTTTACCAGTCTTACCATATTTAACCAGAAAGGCTCTTCCTTTTAAAAAAAAAAAGTTATCTTCAAATAATGTAATCTAAAAATGAAGAATTTGCTAAACCAGTGGAATGGTAATTCATCTATATAGTGTTTTACTAAGGGGAAACTCCTAGGAGGTTACTATTACATATAAAACCGTCAGATGCCAATGGATTAAAGAATATTTTTAAGTTGTTAACTTTTTTAAATATCTCTAACAAATTCTTAATGAGTAATCACACTGAATGACAAGTACTGGGGTTAAAGACACTTGCCAAAAAAAAAAAAACACTAAAATCTGTGCAAACATTTTTAGTTTCTTTTATTATATCCAGAACTTCTATTATCTCCAGAACTAGTTAAAGCAAACTGTGAATTTTATTTTTAATCTTTAGTTCTTCCTCAAAATTAGCTCACAAGTAAAGCTAACCTTTTAACTACTATATGCAGAAACAAAATTATTGATATTAACCATTGATATTGATTATATAAACTAAAGAGCACAAATTGTGTACTGTTTATATTGGTATCAATCAATCAATCAAAAACATTTATTGTGCTGGACATTGGAAATAAAAATACAAAGAATGAAACAAACTCTATTCAGCCTATATTTAAATAATTGCATACAGAAAGAAGTTAGGATCCTGAAAGTCATCTTGTAGTAGGTATTATTTGAGCTGTATATTGAAAAGAATTCTATGAAGCAAAATGTGCACCTTCCTCATAAATTCCCATTAATATTTGTTGAATGTGGGGCGGCTAGGTGGCATAGTGGATAAAGCACTGGCCCTGGAGTCAGGAGTACCTGAGTTCAAATCTGACTTCAGACACTTAATAATTACCTAGCTGTGAGGACTTGGGCAAGCCTCTTAACCCCATTTGCCTTGCAAAAAAAAATATATATATTTGTTGAATGTACTAAAGCATCTATGAGTGAACAAACAGAGCCATATTATGATTTTTCCTGTTCTTTACATAGAAATTATAGTATCTAAGAGTTAAAAGGACCAATTCTTCACCTAATTTGTGACCTTTCTCCCCCTGAAGGAAGTGCTTTTGTTCTTAATTGAAAAAACCTAAATGCCAATAAAACATGAACTGCCCTTCAAAAACAAGACTATGAATAACAATTAAGAGCTGAAAAATTTTATAATTTCATTTACTAATTTACTGTTTTGAGTCCCTAGCAGTTTTTACTATTTTTTCAAAAAAGAAAAAAGATCTTTCACCCATTCCTTCAATAAAGATCTTTCTTTTCTGCTTTCAGTTTTTAAAGATCACATTTCTTCTTTTCTGTTCATTTATTTAACCTAAGACTTATAAAAGCAAAATGAATTTCCTTTGAAATAGACCACTACTTAAAGAGAGATTATGGCTTCATTTGCATTACTGTGCCCAGAAAGAGGGTTAATGATGTTGTAGAAATCTTTGTGTAAACTTTAAAAATCATTATCGTGCTATTTTTGAAAGTTTATCTCATTAAGCTGTAACTCTTAGTCAACTTCAATATTAAGAATCATTCATTACTGCCCAGACTTCCCATAGTGTTTGATGTTTTGCTATTTGAATACCAACCTATTTTAATTAGTAACTTGTACCAACCTATTTTAATATAATGTCAATGTTTTTTGTGCTCAGTCTGAATATTTTGAAGAGGATAAAATGAGGCTTAATCTATAAATTTCTTCAGTTTTCTGAAGAAATAAATCAATGCAGATGAGTGTAATTATATTTTAACTTTGCAATGATCTTCATTCTGCATTAAAGCTAAACTGTGTTTTGATTAGTATTTATTGAATTGGGATATGATTTAAGATGAGGGACTGTGTTGTTTAATGGAGAGAAGAGACTTTGAAATCAGGAAGACTTCAGTTCAGGGCCAGTATCTGTCTCATTCTAAAAGTGTGACCTTGGGTGAATCATTTACCTTTCAGTGACCCAGGCAGCATGGTGCAATGGGAAGAACATTGAATTTGGAATCAGAGGACTAGATTTAAATCCTGCCTCTTTTCTATTTACTATCTTTATGATCCCTTTGGGTAAGCCATTTACTATTAACCTCTCTATTTACAAAGAGAGGAGGGAACTGAATGACAGCTTAAATTCCTTCTTTTTCTGAATCTTTAACCCTAAAATATAAGACTTTTGGTCAGTCTGTTTTGGTAGAAATCTTTTTCTCAATAGGAATATTCATTTCAAAGAAATTACAGGTCCAAGTAAATAAACACTTCAGAGTTACAATCTTGAAAAGAATGCCTTTTAGCTTAATCTAATAATAAAATTTCAGAACCATTTCAGAGTTAAGATTTTCTAGCAAGTGAAAATCATTTTGTATTTTCAGCGTTTTTTAAGTTCATTTTTTATGTCTTCCATTTGATTTATAACTAAAATGAGTTCCTTCACTTCCAGTATACTAAGACATCCTATAGTCAGTGTTACAGCTTTTTAAAAAATGAACTAACTTTACTCATTCTCTTCTCTGTTTACAGAGTAATGCTATCCTGTTGTTAGATACCAACAACCGAACCCTCCGAAGACTTGTCCTCCCTTCAGAAGAGGAGGTTGCCCCTACAAAAGCTTCCTGGTGGAGCAAGGAAGAATTTGTAAGAAGTTTCAAACTATTCCAAAATGTAAAACTCAAAGCAATTATGAAAAAGGATATTTTATCACTATAAAATTCTCACTTTTTTGTTATACCCCACCACACTTTGGATAGCATACAATAAAATTTAACTATTATATAAGTGTAGAATATGATCACACAAAAGGATAACAAAAGATAATCACATTTTCCTAGTAATCCTGCATTTATAAGAATGTACCAGAAATACTGAACCAGAACATGATAAGCTAAAGAAGGACAGTATTCATATCTAATTTATTAGCCATGTGGTAAACATAATCCATATTTTAAATTTTTATTTATATTTTATATTTATGTGTGCATAAAAACCTTGTGCATTTCCTCCCAGACAGATCTCTTATATAGAGCAAGCTTTTCACTGTACTGAGCAGAAACATACCTGATCATATGAGACTGGAACAAAAAAAGCATTCCAATCTATTTACTATATTGATGTAATAGAATTGCAGTGTTCCTCATGTTATTTGTGATACAGCAAATGCTTCCATTAGTTAATTATTTAGAGACTTGTTTACCTTCTATATTGAATTTTGGTCATTTTCTTAGTACATCTTAAATGAGTGTGTATACCATCAACCCTGAAATATAATTTAATCTGGTAATGCCACAAAAACAATGGGTTGAGAAAACAAATATCTTAACTATGAACTACACATGAACATAGTGGAATGTTTTACTAAAGGAGACTGGAAGAAGAGGCATGAATGTTGAGTCATAGAATTACAGTTGGAACTTTAGAGCCTAGAAATCATCAAGTCTATGGGGATGGTAACATAAACATATAGTCTTTGCTACTGAGAAGACTAAGGATAGTAGATCACTTGAACACAGAAGTACTCAACTATGGGGCAGCTTTTAGAAGGCAGTTGATAGAGCTGGCCTGGAATCAGGAGGACCTGAATTCAAATCCGACCTCAGATACTTAATAATCACCTAGCTGTGTGACTTTGGTCAAGTCACTTAACCCCCATTGCTTTGCAAAACTAAAAAAAAGAAAAAAGAAACAAAAGAAGTTTTCAGTTACAATGGACTAAACCATTCAGGTATCTTCACTTAAGCATCAATGTGGTGTATTCTTAGGAGCAGGAGATCACCAAGTTGCAGTGGCATCATCAAATTCAGTGTCCTTGTTTTCCAAATGAGAAGATAAGAGAAGTTAAAATACTCAGCCAATGGCATCAAAGGCATTAGTAAGCTGCAGAACTAGGACTTGACCCCAGGCTCTTTGAATTCTCTTCTTCTACTTTACCTTTCTAATCAATATTAATGTAAATTTATTCCCACAGCAAGGTGAACCATATGAAATATACTGACATATTTAATGTGAATAATGTGTAGTTTTCTTTATTTTAGGGAGATTACAAAATGTGTAAAGAGTTTTCACACAAAAACTGGCTTGTTTTCTACAAAGAAAATGGGTAAGAACTTGTTTTTTTAAAAGAATCTGAAGTGTTACCCTATTTTATCCATTCCCTTTACAAATGAATTTTTTTTTGTTTGTCTTTTACAGAAATAGCCTGATTGTTCTAGATGTCCTAGAGGGTCGAACACACACCATCTCCCTTCCCATTAACCTCCAGTCAGTTTTCCTAGTAGCTGAAGACAGATGGCTTCTGATTGAGAACAATACAAATCAGTAGGTTTAACCATACAGTATCTGACATGAAATTTAAAGAGATAATTTCCTTTGTGAATTATGCAGACTTTTTTCCCTCTTCTCTACCCTTTAACTGTTTGTCATCGCCTCTTTTAGGTGGGAATTATTAGGAAGAAAAGGAAGGAAACTTAAAAGAATTAAATATGATCATTTCTTAAAGTACTTATAGTCTTCAATTGATATGGAGCTTGAAATTAATAGCAGAAATTAGCTTTGCTGTTGTCTGTAACTTATCCTTGTTTTTGTCTTTTTCCTCATTAGAATAGATAATTCATGTCTAATTAGAAGTACTCTAAATTAGTTTCAGGTCATATATTCCTATTTTTTAGAGTCTTCCATCTTCTTTCCAGATCATTTATTTTCTTGTCAGATGATGGAATTTGCCCCAACAAGTTTCATCTGTTTGTCTGTTTCTATTTCAGTTTTATGTGTCCTTATTTGGAAGCGCTTGTGTTTGTGCGACCTCTCCTACTGAAGCTGTCAGGGCCGCTGAATGCAGTGTTTTGGGCCCCCTGGAAGCTTGGTCCGTAGCAGCTTGCTCACATCCCCACACCCCTGCTTCATGTGCTTTCACTCCCCTCCAGAGGGATGAGTGAAGGCAGCCTGTCAAGGCACATCATGCCATTGATGGATTTGGTCCCGCTGGTTTTCAAACAAGGTCAGGGTGACAGCTCCTGGCAGTTCCTAGAAAGAAGCACAGATGAGCCAGCTATAAGAGTGAAAACTGCTTAGGGGAATGAGCAAGGTCACCATTTTGTCATTGTTGCCCCTTTTGACTGCACCTTCTCTTTTTGGAGAATGTCACTTAGTTATCATCACTTTTTTCATGTGCTGTCTTTTTCTAAACCCCCTTCTAAACACCATTTCTGTTTCCTCATACAAACAGTCCTCAGCTGTCATTTAACAGAATCACATATTTTGCCTCCAAATCTGAGTAAAGTTTTAAGCTACTAAAGCCTGAACTAAAACTTTTGTGTCACTCCCTTAAGTTGGTTGCTGTCATTGGTTCTCAAAGAAGACCAAAATGACAATCACTATTCTAGAGACAAGCTACAGTGTGTCCAACTATGGCCGATCAGGCCAATATGAGCTCGGAATGTTCTACCAAACTTCTGGCACAAATAGTTCACGTGAAATTTTGTATGCAATCTTTAAATCTGCATAGTTCGCATTTCTCTTCAGCTATTACAAGTCGGCTTTGGTCACAAAGCACAGCACCTTCTCTGATAAGGGCATGCAGTGCTGAGTGGTTCCAAGCCTGACAGAGAGGCAGAGGCAGAGGCAGTGGCAGAGAGTGTTAGCCAGATTTACATACACATGCATGCATGCCTACATTTGTAGACATGTATGGGTATTGCATGGTATGTACATAGACACTTACATATGTATGTGTATACTGAGTGTCTTAAAAGTCTGATGCAACTTTAAAGATTTTTAAGTTTGAATTAGGACTTCTAGGTTATCCTGTGTATACAACTTTTTATAAGTATATGTCATGTTGCATAATTATATACCTATGTGTATTTATGTGTATGTATGTGTGTGTACATGTGAACAGAATGTCCCAAAGGTTTTAGTGAGGTTTTAATCATTTTTAGCAACACTAAAACTTTTGGGATACCCTGGGTGGTATGAATATAGGATGAAGAAGATGTATAAAAGAAAAATCTGAATGAAAATTTTTTAGTGAGCCATAAGCTCACAGTGTTAGTTTTATTTTGTGATCTAGATTTGTGAAGTCATTTGTTAGAGGAATCACAGTAAGAAAATTCTTCCTCCATTACAAATCAGCAACTGATTTATAATTTAGAAAATTGCCTGGGAGATCCAGGAGGAAGTTAAGTGACTTGACTGGGATCATATAGCCCATGTGCGAGTCTCCTCAACTCTAAAGTCATCTCTTCATCCATTATGCTGCACTGCTTGCCTCTCAGCACACTCTTGAGTTACATTAAAAAGTGTCTAGAATGAGCTAAGGTTATCCTGGTTCTATCAGACCTCAAGTACCATCTCTCATTCTAGGAATCACATTTTAGGAAAAAAATTGAGAAGACTGAGAGGAGTGGTCCATCAGAGGATCACTCAAAACTTTTCCAGACAAGAATATTTCTAAGGATGTGAGAAGATTTAGCTTGGAGAAGGAAAGATTGAGGGCAGAGGGAGGCAAGATAGGGGAAAAGGATTTGAAGGATTTTTATGTGAAAAATAAATTAGGTTTGTTTCAATTCAATGACCTACAGGTCTGCCATATGACAAATCAATTCTCTGAATAGAAGGAAATACTTTTTAACCATCCAGGACTCCCAAATATGGAATGGGCTGCCTCTGGAGCGGTGGATTTACTCTCACCTGTTGAGGGTATTATAGAAAAGGTTTGTATATAGAAGATGATTGGTCTAAATGGCTATTTCAGCTCTGAGGTTCTGTAATTCTGCAGAGGTTTTAAATATTAGAAGAAAAGTATCATGGATATGAAAGCAAACTTTCTCTCAGACTTCAGATTGATTTGGAAAAAAAGAGAGAAAACTTCATTTAACTCAGATCTACTGTGTATTTTCATTGTTTACAGGAAATTCCTTTTAGCTAAGCCTGGACATGTGGAATCAAAAGATAAAGGAGTTTGCCAGTTGCATATGTTGAAAGAAGAGCCAGTGAGCACAGGATTTGGATTTGTTAAAGGTGAATGTTTTGCATTCTGTCTGTTTAATTATGTATTATATCTGTTTGTTTGGGTGTGTACTGGGGTACACATACTGCCCTTAGCTGTCATTTAACAGAAACATTATGTTTGATAAGAAAAAAAGAAGTAATTAGCTCTCATATGTGTAGTACTCTGGAATCTGTAAATGCTTTTTGAATGCATTCTCTTAGTTGACCATTGTAACACTATTTTCAGTTAGGTAGGAAGGGTATTAGCTTAGAAGAAACTGAGTCCTGGAAAAGTTTTCATTTGCCAAAAGTCATATTCCATCACTGGACAAATAGAAAATTTTTCTAATTTTTAGAGCTGTATGTTGTGTCTGTGTCTATTAAATTTCTTCTAAATACTTATAGTAAAAACTTAACTAATGTTGAATGATTAATATATTGATGGCCTTATAAATTCAGTTGCTGTTATTTTAGAATAATTATGAGAAAATAGGGGTGGCTAGGTGGCACAGTGGATAAAGCACCGGCCCTGAAGTCAGGAGTACCTGAGTTCAAATCCGGTCTCAGACACTTAATAATTACCTAGCTGTGTGGCCTTGGACAAGCCACTTAACCCCATTTGCCTTGCAAAAACCTAAATAATAATAATAATAATAATAATAATAATAATAATAATAATAATAATAGTGGGAAAATATCATGCTTCTGCCTAAGTAGTATGTGTCAGTTTGAGATCTTCTGTTGGGTTCTTTTATTGACACTATTTAATAAAATTAGTATATCCCATGCCTACTTGAAATGATTTTTAGAAAAATGCCTAAAATGATAAATAGTAATACATCCATAGTCAAATGTAATGTTAGTATTTCTGTCTCTTTGATCTTAATTTTGGGAGAGACCATTGGTGAATAGTGGGGGAAAGGACAGAAAATAGATAACTTGCATTAACTTGTATTTTTTCCAAGAGAGTTTCAACTAATATGCATTTTAATTCCTTACTTCAGAATCAGAACTCAGCTTACCCCATAAAGTTTCAAGCAACCAATTATCTTCAGAAAATCTAAGTTTGGCTGTCGGACAAAAGATTGCTTCTCCTAACCGGATTCTCTCTGATAAGAATAGTTATGCTACTGTACTTGTTGGTTTCCCAGATCTCATGGTAAGCAAAAAGATAATATAATTATTGATATGGCATGTTTCTTAGGTGACTTACTTAATTTATAGTATGTAAGCTTTTTATTTTTGCCAAGGCAGTGGGTTTAAGTGACTTGTCCAAGATTACACAGCTAGGTAATTACTAAATGTCTGAGGCTGAATTTGAACTCAGGACCTCCTGACTCCAGGGCCAGTGCTCTATTCAATATAATATGTAAACTGTGATAATTAAAAAGTAATAATCATTTTTCAATAAAATGTTTGGAAAATAAATCACAAGTGCCCCACCTAACTCCTAGAATTTTAAAGTATTATATTTCTTTGTCTTTTACCTTAGCATTTAAATATCACAAAGGTATCTATTGTATTATATTATTTCCAGTCCAGAAGGAGAATGAATGAATGAGAGAATGTGAGAAAAAAAGAATTGATAAAACTCTAATGTATCAAATATTGTGTTAAATCCTGGGGATATAGAAAAATCAAGACAACTCCTGCCTTCAAGAAGTTTCTATTTTTAAGGAGATATTATACACATTATAGAATTTAATTATAGATGAGATGGTAATGCTACAAAGTCTTCAGGAGTACCATTGTTAATAAATCACTACAACTGATGATTCCCTCCTTACTGAAGTCTTAATCACCAGAGCCTAGGCACAATTCCACTGTCTTATTAGTGGCCATGTTTTCCCTATAGTTGACTGGAAGACAAACGGAAGGAAAAAGAAAAACAAAGATCTCTCATTCAATAGGAGTCTGCATGACAAAGTTAAATATCCAGACACCCTGCAGAGTGTGTGTGTGTGTGTGTGTGTGTGTGTGTGTGTTTGTGTGTGTGTACATGTATCTATCTATCTATATATTATTGTTGTTCAGTTGTTTCAGTTCTGTCCTACTCTTGTGATTCTATTTGGGATTTTCTCAGCAAAGATACTGGAATAGTTTGACATTTTCTTCTCCAGCTCATTTTGGAGATGAGAAAACTGAGACAAACAGGGTTAAATGATTTGCCGGATCACACTGCTACTAAGTATCTGAGACTGGATTTGAACTCAAGAAGATGAATCTTCCTGGTTTTCATTATGCCATCTAGCAGCCACAAATATATGACATTATCTACAAACCTCTATAGAAGATAGCAGAGTACTCAGTTGAATTCACCCAACATTCCCTTCCATGCAACCTTAAAATAATGCCTCAAATGAAATTTTGGAGTAACAAAGTCAGTAAAAGATCAGAAGGAGACATTTTTCCAGTTTAAGATAACTTAGGATGTCTGCAGGAGAGGTCTATAACCTGGGTGAGCATAATCCTAGAGTAGGTAAGGGCATCGGCTGTGATCTCTAGAGGTGGCCAAGGCCACCGCAGCAATTTTGGGATCCCTCAGCCCAGAGACAGGAACAAGTCAGACAACTGGTCAGAAAGAGATTTCAGAGAATCTTTTGCTGGCCCTGGCTTCAGCTGATACTGATTGGAAACTCTTGCCCATAAGGAGTTGTGGGTGAAAAGGAGCACTTATGATCACTCAGAAGAGCCTTTCCTAGTTAAAGAGCAGAGCGCAGACCAAGAAAGCAGTGAACATACTTCACCCATGATAACACCACTTTGGAAATACTGAAAACCTGCTGATCCCCTCAGCCCAACCTGAACTAGCTTTTAACACAGTACCTCCCCAGCACAAGGGGAGCAGAGACCAACTTATATAAAAAAGTTTTAATAAAAAGTGAAGAAATGACCTGGGAAATGAGTAAACAACAACAAACAAAAACTGACTACAAAAAGCTACTGCAGTGGCAGGGAAGACCAAGACAAACTTAGAGGACAACACTGGGAAAACAACCATAGGCAATACCTCAAAGAAAAAAACCATTTCAACCCAAAGTCAGCAGAAATTCCTGGAAGAGTTAAAGAAAGAATGCAGAATTGTAGAGCAAAAATTAGGAAAGTAAATGAGAGTATTGCAAGAAAATTATGGAAAGAAAATTAACAGTTTAGTAAAAGAAACACTAAAATCACTGGAGAAAAGAACTTATAAAGCAGAATTGAACAGATGGGGAAAAATGGTATGCAAGCTCACTGAAGAAAATAATTTAAAAATTAGAATTGGGCAAGTGGAAGTTAATGACTATATGACTGTGACAAAAAAAGAAAACAAACCAAAAAGAATTTTAAAATATGAGAAAATATGAAATATCTCAAGAAATTATAAAGGTAAACTGCACTATTTTAAATCCAGAACATAAAGTAGAAATTGAAAGAATCCACCTATCACCTCCTGAAATAGATCCCCAAATGAAAACTCCCAGGAATATTATAATTAATTCCAGGATTCATAGGACATAAAGAAAATATTGCAAGCAGCTTGAAACAATTCAGGGGCAGCTAGGTGGCACAGTGGGTAAAGCACTGGCCCTGGAGTCAGGAGTACCTGGGTTCAAATCCAGTCTCAGACAATTAATAATTACCTAGCCTGTGTGGCCTTGGGCAAGCCACTTAACCCCATTTGCCTTGCAAAAAAACTAAAAAAAAAAAGGAGAAGAAACAATTCGGGTATTGTGGAACCACAGTCACAATCACACAAGATTTAGCACTTCCACATTAAAGGATTAGATGACTTGGAATGATATTTAGGAAGACAAAGGAGTTAGGATTACAACCAAGAATCACCCATCCAGCAAAACTGAGCCTAATTCTTCAGGGGGAAAATATGGATATTTAATGAAAAAGAGGATTTTCAGTAGTTCTAATGAAAAGACCAGAACTGAATAGAAAACTTGACATTCACACACAATACCCAAGAAAAGCATAAAAGCAAGAAAAGCAAACATGAAAGAGACTTAATAGAGGACTCACTAAGGATAAATTATTTATACTCCCATATGGGGAAGATGATGCATATAACTCCTAAGAATTTTATCATTTTTAGAACAATTAAGGAATCCCAATAGATGGAGGTGTAAGTACAAGTTGATTATGTTGGGATGATCTCCAAAAAGGAATGTAGGTGTGAGAAGAAGGAATACACTAGGAGAAGGGAGAAGTGAGAGGTAGAATGGGGAAAATTTTCTCATTTAAAGGAGGCATGCAAGGACAATCTATTATAGTTGAGGGGGAAATGGAGGGGTGGCAGGCAATGCTTTAACTTCCCTCTCATTATAATTGGCTCAAAGGGGGAAAACATACACACACACACACACACACACACACACACACACACACACACACACACTCAACTGGGTATCCAAATCTATCTTACCCAATAGGAGAAGAGGGAAATAAGAGATGGAGGGATATATTACAATGAAGGGGGGGAGGCTGATTGGGGAAGGCAGTAGTCAGTAGTAAGAGACTTTTGAGGAGGAATAGGATAAAAAAAAGAGGATAGTAAGAGGAAAATGTGATAGAAAGAAATTCACAGTGATTAAAATTGATAATTTGGATAGGATAAATATATCTCTAGAATTGAAGGGATAACAAAAGGGATTGGAAAACAATCTAACAATTTTTTGTGTTCAAGAGACACAATTGGAACAGAAAGACACACACAAAGTTGAAATGAAGGACTGGAGCAGGGTCTGTTATTCTTCAACTGAAATGAAGAGGGCAGGGGTGCAATCAAGATCTCAGACAAAACATAAGCAAAAATAGACCTAATTGAAAGAAATAATCAGGCAAGCTATATTTTGCTAAAAGGTATCATAGATAATAAAGTAATATCAAAAATATTAGAGCAAATTTCTCTGATAAAGGCCTTATTTCTCAAATATGTAGAGAACTGAGTCAAATTATAAGAGTCATTCTGCTATTGATAAGTGGTCAAAGGATATTGTTGCAAGTAAAATTCAACCAAAAGTTCACTGAGGCACATTTTCTCAGATCAATATTATCCACAGGGCATGAGCCTATTAATAAAGCAAGTCTAATAGCTGCCTCAGTTTAGCCAAAAAAAAAGAATTGAAGGTGTAACTTCTTTTATAAGAATAAAGAAAAGAACTGAGAAGGTAAGGAAATCATACCATTGGTTATAGGATTGGCAATTATAGAGGGCTATAGAGGGGGTTAGGGCAACATGATTGGTTACATTAAGGAAAGTGGATATATACATACATGTAGGACCAGGTCCAATCTTCTCTGCCTTAAAAGAATACATTATGGATTTATGGGACCCGCTACATCTGGAAACTCCTGATACTGGACCCAGGGATATGGACTCACAAGAATAAGCAGAGATGAGACCACATTAGTTTGTGACCTCTTAAGAAAAAACACAACATAAAGGAGCTGAAGTTATGAAGGATAATAAATTTCCTTGGCACAAAGTGATTTGAAAATGGTATTAGGATAACAATTCCCTTAAAATTAGAATTTTTAATGAGAGTATCAAGCTTCTGTACATTACTTAAAGTATTTATTTAAAAATGATCAAAAAGAAAACAACTGTGGCATCTCAATTATGAATGACTAAACTTTTGGATTAATGAGCTTTTTCAGTCAGAGACAAGAGTTCTAAGATGGTTATATAGACTATGGAATATAGTTGCAAAATATAATCAATTACAGATGAAATAAAATTTCAAATACATGATCAATAAGTCATTTTCACAACATGAACAGTTTTCTGAAGAAAAAAATCAAAGCTATCTTTAGTCATGAAAAAGTGCTCAAATTCACTATTGATCAGAGGAAAACCTCATTAAAACAACTCTGAGTTATTATCATACACCTATAAAAATTGACAAACTCTGGAGGGGATGAGAGAAATAAATACATTGATAAATTACTGATGAAATGATGAACTGGTCCAACTATTCTGGAAAACAGTCTGGATTTGC
The DNA here is from genome assembly GCF_037893015.1 of Macrotis lagotis. Classification (NCBI taxonomy): domain Eukaryota; kingdom Metazoa; phylum Chordata; class Mammalia; order Peramelemorphia; family Peramelidae; genus Macrotis; species Macrotis lagotis. The sequence continues at coordinate 95,662,104 of NC_133663.1, forward strand.
CCAAAGGACTTTGAAACTCTGCATACCCTTTGATCCAGCAATGCCACTTCTTGAAGGGGTTCAAAGGGATGAAAGAAGAAAGGAAAACGATCTCTATGTACAAAGTAAATTTATAGTGCTCTTTTTTGGTGGCAAAGAATTGAAAGTTGAGGGATGCCCATCCATTGGAGAAGAACTGAACAAGTTGTGGTACATGATTATAATGGATTACTATCATGCTATAAGAAATTATAAATGGGGTAATTTCAGAAAAAAAAGATGGCAAGACCAATATGAACTGATAAAAAAGTAAGTCAGTATTGTAATAGCAATATTGTAGTGATAATACACTGTGAAAGACTTGGCTACTTTTAGAACTGCATTGATCCAAGATATTTCCAAAGTACCCATGATGAAAAAAAAGAATGCTATCCAACTCCAGAGAAAGAATTGATGATCTTTGCATACAAATTGAAGTTGAATTTTATCACTTTTTTTTACTTTTTTTTTATAATCTGGCTAATAAGAAAATGCTTTGCATGATTTCTTTGTTTTCTTTTTTTCTTTTTTGGTTTATTTCCCTTCCCCCCCCCCAAAAAAAGGATAGAGAAACCTCAAGAGAAATGGAGAGAGAAAAAAGTGTATTTCAATTTGTGTTCAGATTCCATCAGCTCTGTCTCTGTGATGAGTTACTTTCTTTATCATAAGTCCATTAGAGAAGTTGGTTCAATATCTTTTCCCACAGTTGCTATTACTAGCTGTATTTCCCTCCATTCTCTTCCTCCCACTCCTATTTATTCTATTCTCTCTATCCTTTCACCCTGTCCCTCCTCAGAAGTATATTATTTCTGAGTACCCTCTCCCAAGTTCTTCCCTCTTTTCTATCACCCACTCTACCCTTCCCTCCCCTATCCCCCTTATCCCATCCCTTTCCTCTCATTTTTTCCCTAGGGTAAGATAGATTTCTATATCCTATTGTGTTTATATGAATTTCTTCCCTGAGACATTTCTGATGAGAATGAAACCTCACTCATTCCCCCCACTTCTCCCCCGCCTCCACTCCATTGCAAAAGCTTATTCTTGCTTCTTTTATGTGGAATATCTTAGCCCATTCTACCTCTCCTTTCCTTTCCCCGACTACTTTCCTTTATCACCCACTGGCTCCATCTTTCTACTATATTATACCATTATAGTCAACTCCCCCTGTGCCTTGTCTATATATGCTCCTTCTAACTGCTTTTTTTTATTTTGGTTTTTTTTTTTTAGGTTTTTCCAAAGCAAATGGGGTTAAGTGGCTTGCCCAAGGCCACACAGCTAGGTAATTATTAAGTGTCTGAGACCGGATTTGAACTCAGGTACTCCTGACTCCAGGGCCTGTGCTCTATCCACTGCGCCACCTAGCTGCCCCTCCTTCTAACTGCTCTTATAAATGAGAAGGTTCATATGAGGTGGTTGAATTGTTTCTCTCTGGCAGCTTGTAGTATTTTCTCTTTGACTTGGCAGTTTTGGAATTTGGCTATAATATTCCTGGGAGTTTTTTGGGGGGAGGATCTCTTTCAGGAGGTGATCGATGGGTTTCTGTTTTACTCTTTGCTTCTAAGATCTCAGGGCAATTTTGCCATTATTATTTCTTGAAAAATGAAGTCCAGGGGCGGCTAGGTGGCATGGGGGTGGCTAGGTGGCGTAGTGGGTAAAGCACCGGCCTTGGAGTCAGGAGTACCTGTGTTCAATTCCAGTCTCAGACACTTAATAATTACCTAGCTGTGTGGCCTTGGGCAAGCCACTTAACCCCATTTGCCTTGCAAAAAAAAAAAAAAACCTAAAAAAAAATAAGGAAAGAAAAATGAAGTCCAGGACCTTTTCCTGGTCATGACTTTCAGGTAGCCCAATAATTTTTAAATTATCTCTCCTGGATCTGTTTTCTAGACCTTTTTAATAAATTTTTGTTTTATTTCCACCCATGGTTTCCCAAGTCTGAATAATGATTCCTCATAGGCAGAACCAAACCCAAGTAGCCAGTGGCTACTGTTGGCTATTTCAAAATCTTAATATATACATATAAGAAATTCCTCAAGAAATTATGATTGATTCTAAAAGAAAGTTATTTTTTCAACTGGTCTTAATTGGTACATTCAAAAAAAATATATAAAATAAATATGTGTGCATACGTGTGTATTTAAACATCAATGGGACATTTTCACGGCTCTCCACTGGCCTGGATATCTTTTGGTTTTCACATCTCTCCACTGGTCTGGATATCTTTTGGTTTTGTTTTATTGTTTCTTGATTTCTCACGTTTAGCTTGATTTAGTTCCATTCTACATTGAAGGAGTTGTTTTCTTCAGAGAGCTTTTTTATCTCCTTTTCCAGCTGGCCAGTTATGCTTTTAAGGCATTCTTCTTCTCACTGGCTTTTTGGGTTGCTTTTTTCCATTTGACCTAAGCTGGTTTTTAACATGTTATTTTCTTCAGTATTTTTTTTTTGCATTTCCTTCACCAAATAGTTGACTTGGTTTTCATGATTTACTTGCATTGCTCTCATTTCTCTTTCCAATTTTTCCTTTACCTCCCTTATTTGCTTTTCAAAAGTATTTTTTTTTGAGTTTATCCATAGCCTGAGCCCATTTCCTGTTTCTCTTGGATACAGAAGTTTTGACTTTGTCTTCTTCTGAATCTGTATTTTGATCCTCCGTGGGACGAAAGTAATTTTCTATGGTCAGGTTCATCTTTTTTCTGTTGTTTGTTCATTTCCTCAGCATATGACTGATTTACCACACTTCCAAAGCTTATGGGGGTTTTTGGGATACATCCCTTAGGACCCCAATTCCTTATGGGAGGCTCTGACTGCTCTCTTGCCTGTGCTGTGGTCTGTTCTCCCCCTCTGCTCTGGGGCTATGAGGAGGGTTCCTGCTTCTCTATGGTGGTGTGGGAGCCCAGACTGCAACCTGAATCTGAGTGTGGGCAAATGGCAGAGTCTTGCCCCAGGGAGAGCAGAGAGACTTCTGTAGTCTCTCCCCACCCCCTTACTGTCTGTGGGCTGAGCATACTGGAAGCAGCTTCTAGGTGACTCCACAGTTCCCCCACAGGTTTCCACCACAGGGCTGCTCTGAGGCTGGCACTGTCTCAGGCTCTGCACTCGCTCTGGTGTGGCAGAGTTCTCTCACCACCCCTTCAAGCTGTCCCAGGTGATCCCTAAACCAAGAGGTCTAAAAACTTGCACCAGGGACCAAGGTGCCCCCATGGACCTAGGTACCCCGAAGGCTATTCCTAGAAGGCTGGAGCTACTTTGCTCTGACTGGATGCACTGAGGCCCAGCTGTGCTGCAGTTCTTTCCAACCCCAGGTCCTAGTGAAATAGACCTTTCCCTCATATCTTCTAAGTTGTCTTGAACTGGGAAATTGAATCCTTCAATCTTTCTGCGGGTTCTGCCTCTCTACATTTTGTCTAGAGTCATAATTTGACGGCTTTTGAGTTTCTGGGAATTCCTGCCTTTTTGGCACCATCTTGGTTCTGTCCCCTGCATAATTAAACATGTATAACTGACATTAGGTTGTTTGCCTTCTCAGTGGGTTTCTGAGGGGTAGGAGGAAATCTAGACCTCAAAATGTTAAAAATAAGTAAATAAAGTTTTAAAAAGAAAAACTTTTTTTTTCCTATACTGCAGAAAAAAGGAATGGACTGAGGATAGAAAAATAATGTGACCCTATGATATATTTTGTGATTGAATTTGCTTGATGATTTTTACTATGGAAAGAACAACCTCAAATATAGAACTGTCATGCCACTTCGGGTGTGTTTGGGGCTGCTTTATCTTTGACAACTCAATATAAGAAAAGTTGTTGATCTGAACTCATTTCCTTCTTGGATGAACAATTCCCCTTGAAGAAAAAGATGTTTAAAGTCAAATGAACAGAAAACTGTTAGCCCTATCAGCCACACAGCCAGCATATTATCTGGTCTTGGATGTATCCTCAAAAAACCTTAACTAAAAAGTTCATTTTCTGTTCATGCCATTTGGGTAGGATGAGAATATCATTTGCAGTGGAAGATGTGAGTCTTGTTCATTATGTAGCTTTTCTGCCTTAAAATGTTAATGCAATTGCCTAAATGAGTCAGTTTACTTCACTGTATAAAATCTAATCTAATAATTTGAAATGCAAAACCTAAATAATAATATTGGGTGTAAAGTTCAGTCATGTGCTTTTCTCAATTGCATGAATTATCAAATAAAAAAACAGCTGTTATGGTATCACATTACAGAGACTGGAATATATTCTTGTAATACAGTATCTACTGTGGTCTTGACTATAGAATGGCAATAATTATATTTTTTTTCCTGCAAAACTTTTGTATCAGTTGTCTTTCTAAAGATGGAGATAGAGAAACTTAACATTTTGCTACACACCTAAAAGAGTTATAAATATGTCCTAAGATACCCCAGAACAGGAGTTCTTAACCAGGGATCCATGAATCTGTGAATAAATTTCAGGAGTTCCATGAACTTGAATGGGAAAAATTATATCCTTATTTTCAGTAATAACTTTTAACTTAAATTTAACACTTTTTTCAGTAATGATTTTTAAAGAAAATTTTCGAAAGGATCCAAAGAAGTCCATAACAAAAAAATTAAGAAACTCTAGTTTAGAGTTTTTATAAAATTTTAGAAAATACCATTTTAATATATAAAACTAATCTTACAACTGACTAGACTGTCTTCATTTCACTTAATTTTTTTCTAATCTTTTTTCTTAATGATGTAATAATATATAATAATAGCTTCTTTAGTCTGTGTAAAGATAACCATAAATAATACTGGCAGAGTTGGAAAATATAGGGAAAATGACAAATTTATTTTAAAGCATTATTTAAATTTGATTATTTGGTTTAAATTTAAATCTGATTTTAAAATCTTTTGTTATGTGGTACAAAATTATTTCTATCTTCTCTTTAAAGGAAAAGTAGAATAAACTTAATTTAAAAGTAGTGAATATGGAAAGAATCCCCTTTAATGAGATTAAATGATATCAAAATTATTTTAACATCTCCAGATTTTATTAAAATGTAATCATTTTGAGGCAGCTAGGTGGCACAGAGGATAGAGCACCAGCCCTAGAGTCAGGAGGACCTGAGTTCAAATGCGACCTCAGACACTTAATAATTGCCTAGCCATGTGACCTTGGGCAAGTCACTTAACCCCATTGCCTCAAATAAATAAAAAAAAAACTTTTAAAAAAGTTTTTTAAAATGTAATAATTTTGGATTGAAGATGTAAAATTATAATATTATGCACTATTCATTTTTAAATATTTTATGCAAATCTTATATATATTACATTTATTAAAAAGATGAATTCTACAAAAGAAAATTGTAAAATAATGTTGCTGAGAAGATAAATATAATTATATATTTATTTATCCTTTCACTGTATTTTAGTTGAATATAAGATATTCTTAATGAAAGTTTACATAGTTTTTAAATTTTTTGATTGACTTAGTAGAGAAGGATTTATAGTTACAGAATTAGTTTCAGTAAAAGATAAGATCTCTCATAGATTGAAGGCTAGTTGAAGTTACAAACTAACATTGCACATTGCTTTCAGATCTTCCAAAAATGACCTCTCAAGCACAGTAAATTACTTTATGATGAGTGCTATCTACAGTATTTCAATTTGTTTCCATCATGAATAGATTGATGCTTTTAATTTACTGTTAATTGCATTGATAAGAAACATTGATCATTTTTACTTTTCAAAGTAATTTCAAAAAAATATCTGCACCAGAAATTATTTTGAAAATATTTAATGTAATCAATGATAATTAATATTGTATAGAAATTTAAATGAGTGCTCCATAGAAATGCCTTATCAAAAGTATCTTTGTTAAATCAATTGCCTCCTAAATAAATAATTCATGAACATACTTGTTTTATAATAACTCAACCTAATTCACTTTACTATATTCCTAAATGTGTAGGCATCATGTGGAAATTCTCTTGTTTTATAGAATGGGATACAGTTTGTTAGAATGGAATTCTTCCTGAATAATGCACATTGCATCAAGTTTGAAACAATGTCCCTACCCTATAAATCTTGCCTATGTTACTTACAAATGCTAGTGGTATTTCCCTTTGAAATAATGGTTCTGAAATTCCAATTTAGAGCCCTTTCCCACTATTACCATGAGTTAGGAATGTGTTAAAAAAAAAAAAGTCTTGCTACACTATATGAAAGCAGGATGAGCATGAGGTCCTTGGACATAACTGTTAGCTCAGGATCATAGTTTCTCTGTCTGGACAGGTTTTTAGAAAAACAAAAACACTTGAGAATCTCATAGTACATAGAAAAATATTTAGACTACAGAGGAATGAGAACTATTACTTTAAGTTTTGTCTTTATTGCTTAAAGTTCTCATCTGCTAAGTAAATGTAGTTTTCCTTTTTTTCCTCCATGTAGTTTGAGCTATCTTCTGACAAGTATTTATTAAAACTTTTGTATCAAGCACTGTGCTAGGTACTGAGAAAAAAAATCTCTCCTCATAAGCAGCTTATATCTATTCTTTATTAAATTTATCATTGGCATATAATTTCCTTCATACAACAGAGCTAGTTTCTAGACCATTAGAGAATGGTTTTTCACCTTGTTATATTCGAAAATGAGTTACAGTCTAGATTTCTCGGTTAATTTTCTCTCTGCTTGTAGCAGCAACAGCTTGATCTTTCCAGTTGCTATGTATGGATTTAAAATAAAAATATTCTTATTTGAGGACTGTGGTTAAGATGGTAGTGTGAAAGGTCATGGAAAAACCCAGTTTTCCCTCATTTACTCCAGCAAAATTAGAATAACCATTTTCTTCTAGCTCATAACTGCATAAAAATATAGTCAACTTCCAGAGAAGCAAATGTCATGGCAAGCAGACCAGCCCAAAGCCAATTAGCACTTTTATTGGACATGCCTAAAGCCTATAGAACTTCAAAACCAAGAGAAAGGAAGCCCAGGGTGAGCACATGGAGAAGCCTCACCAGATTCAGAAACCCCATACTTTTTGTTTGAGTCTGATCTGCATCACCTCAAAGAATCTTGAAGCCTGAAGTAGTCTATATTAGAGGTTTCAGGTCCTAAGTACTTGGAGAATCTGTCTTCACTTTGATATAACTACCTGGCAAAAGACCATAACAGTCTGACCTGAGATGGTCCAAAGAACCCTGAAGACAGCAGCATTCTGAACCAGGATAATAGATGGGCTGAAACTTGCCAGCTTTCTGAATACCAAAAAAGATTGAATTCAGTGGCAGGAGCCCAAGAAATGTGTGACTGTAATTTGATTGTTGATACTCATTTATTATAAGTAAAAGGTTTTTTTTTTTATTTCCCGATATACAGAGGACATAGTGACAGTGATGCTCCCACAAAAAGGGAAGCAGGAGGAGAATCATTAAAGACTTTTTTCAATATACAAAAGAAAGCGAATGTTATTAAAAGGAAGACACAGACAAGTAGTACTGTTTTGAAACTTTTGAGTTTACTATATTTCCCCCCTAAAAACCAAACCTCTATATGATAGACTTTTTGCAGTTTCAGGTACAACCCTCTTTTTATATTCTTCTTAAATAGAAATATTTATATTTACTAGTGTTCATTCCCATAATTTAAAAGATATAAATACATACATAAATTATTTCATTATACTTGTGAAATGAGAGTTTAGAACTGATATTTAAGTAAGAGCTGAGTAAGTTATGACACACTAATTGGTTATCTTTTTCAGTCACCCAGTGAAGTTTACTCCTGGAAAAGACAGTCACCTTTGGGCACAAAGACTGTATCTATTTCTGATTTGTCTAAAGGAAAAAGTAAATCTGGAAGACCAAAACAGAACAATTGTGTGATACTATTAGAAACTAATCAAGTGATCAGAATCTTACCTCCTGGAGCAGTACCTCTGAAAGAAATTTTTCCAAAAGGTAAGAAACCACCAGATTTTCAACATTCCAAAACAGGGTAAAGTTAGGTTTGTTAGGAGTCAAGGGGCGAAGAAATATTCAATCCTATGAGTTTTCTAAGTTAAAAAATGACATGGATAAGAACTATCCATGGATTTTCCTTAATGCAGAAAAATCTCAGGTAAGGAAATTCCCTCTACCAAAGCAGCTTGGCACTTTCTCTGCATTTTATAGTCATATATTGTGCAGTGCACTGAAAAGTTAAGAGCAGCCCAGTAATGTCAGTAGCCAGTAAGTGTCAGAGATGAATCTGAACCCAAACCTTCCTGAGTCTGGAATAAGTTCTCTATTAATTACTTCATGCTTCCTCTCCCTTAAAAAAATGATACTGTAATAATTTTGGGATGAATTTGAATTTCACAAAGTAGAATCATAACAGTATCTTCCAATTAGGTCAATCACTATTCAGTGACTATTTAAGAGCCTACAACACATGAAGCAGTCTACATAATACTCAGAAACAATGAAAGGCAAAAGACCCCTAATTCTATAGGCTAAATGTCACCAGCTTCATTAACTAAATTTTTCATGTGACATGGTTTTAATGCCCTCCTGATTACTAGATTTGGGGCATACACACACACATACACACACACACACACACACACACACACACACACACACACACACACACAAACACACTTTTTAATATCAACATTTTCCCTATCTATGGTTACTAACCTTGGGGCAACATAGTAGGTTTTTTTTTTTTTTTTTTTTTTAGGTTTTTGCAAGGAAAATTGGGTTAAGTGGCTTGCCCAAGGCCACACGGCTAAGTAATTATTAAGTGCTTGAGATCGGATCTGAACCCAGGTACTCCTGACTCCAGGGCCGGTGCTTTATCCATTGCGCCACCTAGCTGCCCCTGGGCAACATAATGTTTTAACCAAATTTCAGGTGACTGAAGAACAGTGGACTAACTGTATTGTACCATTTTCAAAGATATGCAAATAGAAAATGGGAGAATAAGGTAGAACAAATTAAACAACCCATAACGCTAAAACTGATTCCCATGAAATATAGAGAGGAAGGCTTCCAGTGAGATATATAGAGCTTTAAATAATTTATGAGAGAACTTCAGTTGTGAGTAAACTGATTCCTTTGGTTTATGACTTTCTTTAGATGTCACCTGAATGATGAATGCAATTGAAACTCTTTGAAAATTTATATTCAAAAATCTCTGTCCTTACTACTCAGTTGTGTATTGAAACATTCAGAATTGACTGACAAGAACTTGGCTGATTTGGAAAGAAAATTTGGCCACAATCCTTGTCTTCTTTAACTCCGTCTTATTTTCTGTCTAAGGTCAATTAAGAAACTTTTTTCCTTTAAGAAAACTCATTTCAGGGGCAGCTAGGTGGCACAGTGAATAGAGCACCAGCCCTGGCGTCAGGAGTACCTGGGTTCAAATCTGGTCTCAGACACTTAATAATTACCTAGCCATGTGGCCTTGGGCAAGCCACTTAACCCCATTGCCTTGAAAAAAATCTAAAAAAAAACAAACCCTCATTTCCAGTATCAGCTAGTTAGTGCAGTGGATAGAGCCCTGGCCCTGGAACACCTGAGTTCAAATTTGACCTTAGACTCTTAATAGTTATCTAACTGTGACCTTGAGCAACCCCATTGAGTTGTAAAAACCAAAAAAAAAGGGGGGGGGAGCAGCTAGATGGCACAGTGGATAGATCACTGCCTTGGACTCAGGAGAACCTGAGTTCAAATCTGGCCTCAGACTCTTAATAATTGCCTAGCTATGTGACCTTGGGCAAGTCACTTAATTCATTGCCTTAAATATAAATTTTAAGAAATTTTAAAAAAAGAAAAGAAAACTCATTTCCTAAATATTCATGTAATCTGATTTGTTTTCAAATCAGTTAGCATTCAGTTTGTTCATTTGTCAAATGCTTACCAAAAATAACCTTCAAAATACTTTTCCTAAAGGACTTTGAAGCAACCAATCCTGATGTGTAACAATGTTTTTTAATGTTAGAAATTAAGTGAATATTCCTTCTTGAAACAGAAGACAGAATTGTTCCTTTTCTTTTTCTCTATGTCATGAAGCTAATTTGTACTTTGAAACAGAAGAAAGTCACTGATAAAAATGACTTTTAAGAAAATTATTGCTACTACGGCTTTATACTTAGCAATAGTGTAGAAGTTCTCATGATGGTCATCACTCAGTTTCAAATTGCTACTTATAAAGAAAAAAAATCAAATGTGCTCTTAAGTGACAAGCACAGAATGTGGGGAAAGTGATTAGCCAGACAGCCTTAAGTCTTCTCATCCTCAATAGCAACTAGTTCTGTTTAACCACACCCTTCTATAAATAATTCAAGCTATTTGGGCCAAAACATAGCAACAGAGTGTGTCAAAGTGATGTATTATGCAGCACTTTGTAGTTCAGGCAAGACTGGCCTAGTGTCAGGCAATAAATATTCTTTCCATTATAACTCTTTAACTAGAAACCAAGGTGGTGGTGACCTGGACTGGTCCTCCTCAGGATTGTATCTTTAAATTTTTTTCTGGCACATACCCTCTCTGTTTAGAGTCCCTCTCATTTCTTCCTGCTCAGTGCTTGCCTGCTTTCTCAGTGCTTCTAACATATTAGCCTTTTCTGAAACTTCCTTGACCAGGCAATGAGAACCCAGGCTTAAACACTCCCTTCCCTTCCTTCCTTCCATCTCCTCAAATGAGGGTACTAGGATCATGAAAGAAATTTAAATGGTGTGTAGTCTTTTCACCGATGAGGAGATTGAATCCCAGAGAGGAGAGATGACTTGCCATGACAAGGCTTTGAACTGGCAGGACCAGGCTTTGAACTCTGTTTAGCTCCAAACTCAGCACACTTTCTATGGCAATACATGTCTCTTAACTGTAAGATCCTTCTTACTTCCCTGCAGCCATTGCTAGGGAGGTGGCTAGCTAAAAATTTTAGGAACTCAATCATAGTAAGGTTTTGGTAGTTAATAATAGCTTAATATGTTACCTCATGCTTGCCTCCAACTTAACACTTTTACATTTTATAGCTAACTTCAAGACAAAAAAGACAATATGCCATGTTTCTGGAAGAGAAGTTTTTTAGAAGACTTTTAATATCCCTCATATTATACTTGTGGATTGCTATGTACTCTAAACAGTTATAGGACCAATATCTGGTAGTGTCTTTATAATACAATTTTGAAATGTATCAAGAACTAATGCTGTGTAAGCATTGTCCATTCATTTTTTTTTTTTAGGTTTTTGCAAGGCAAATGGGGTTAACTGGCTTGCCCAAGGCCACACAGCTAGGTAATTATTAAGTGTCTGAGACCGGATTTGAACCCAGGTACTTCTGACTCCAAGGCCGGTGCTCTATCCACTACACCACCTAGCCGCCCCCATTCATTTTACTGAACAAAGCCTTTCCAGACTGTAATCTTGGATTACTTCCACATTGTCTTTCTCTTCTGCTCCTCTTCACAGGTTACTAATACACCTGGAGGAAGCCATAAAACCAAGCTGATTAGGTTCACTATGTATTTATATTTTCTAATCTCAATAGAACCCTCTCTGCTACAAGGCTATCCTTTTATTTCTCCCTAATTCTTTATCTCACTTTTCACAAGTATTAGTTCTAAACCTTCTCTTCTCTTACCAAGTTTCCTTTGGGGCCCCACCCTCCTAACTGAGGGTCTGGACTCCTATTTTAGTGAGCAAATTTAGGTCATTCATCCTAATCACCTCTTCATCTCTAAACCCCTTATCATCAGTTCTCATTTTCTCCTCTAATCTGTACGGAAGAGAGGACTCCTCTCCTCAGCAAGGCCTATGCTTCTCCCGTGTACCCTTAATCCCATACCTAACTGTTTCAGATCCCACAATCACCTTTCAAATCTCCAGACTTCCCCTTGTGCCTTCCATTTTACCTAGAAATTTGTCTTTCACCTTTATTCTTAAAAAAACTCTCATTTGGGGGCGGCTAGGTGGTGGAGTGGATAGAGCACCAGCCCTGAAGTCAGGAGTACCTGGGTTCAAATCTGGTCTCAGACACTTAATAATTACCCAGCTGTGTGGCCTTGGGTAAGCCACTTAACCCCATTTGCCTTGCAAAAAAAAAAAAAACCCTAAAAAACAAACAAACTCTCATTCACTTGGACCATTCCAGAAAATACTCCCAGAAAAAGCTGCTAAGATCATTGCCTTCACTTCCTCTCCTGTCATATTAGCAGTCTAGCTTCCAACCTCATCATATGACTGAAATAGCTTTCTCCAAAATTATCATTGCTCTTTTAACTGGCAAATATAATGCCTTTTTTCTCATTCCTCCTCCTTCTTGGTCCCTCTGTACTATCTGACACTGCTTGCCACCCGCTCCTTCTAGACATTTTCTCCTCTCTGGGTTTTCTAATCACTACACTGTCTGTCTGTCTGTCTGTCTGTCTGTCTGTCTGTCTGTCTGTCTCTCTCTCTCTCTCTCTCTCTCTCTCACACACACACACACACACACACACACACACACACACACACACACACGTTTATTCTGTTGTCTAGTAGCCCCTGCACAGTCTTCATGCTAGATATTATGTGTGTTTTACCTCCTAACTACCCTCATGCTTCTAGGCCCTAACTGACCCTTCTCATCACTCCCTTTGTCCCACCATTTGATGACTACATTATCTCTATTTAGTTGAAAATCTACATATTCTGTGTAAGATCTCTAGGTGCAACCTTGATCTCTTTTGTGAATTCTAAAACTACATTATTAACTGCCTATTGGACATGTCAAACCAGATAAACTCAATATGTCCCAAAACAAAGATTATTATCTTTCTACCCCCAAACTCACCCAGTATTCCGAACTTTCCTATTTCTTTTGAGGATACCATCACCCTCCAAGTCACCTTAGCCTACAACCTTAAAGTCATCATCCACTCCTCATTTTCTTTTACCCCATATATCCAGTAATTACCAGATCTTGTCATTTTTTTTAATCCACAGCATTTCCTGCTTCTGTCATTCATTCAAAAGCATTTAAGTGCTTCCTGTATGCCCTATACTTTGTCTGCTAGATACTGGGAATTCAGAAATAAAAATACTTATTGGTTTCATTTGAGTGATCAAAATTCCATGTCCTTTCCACATCCCACAGTTTTACAATTCTTAGTTTCTGTCAAAACAATTCAAGTAAATCATACTACATAAAGTGTTTTCTGTTCTCCCAAGATCCTAGAGTACCTCTCTCCAAAGAAATCCCTTGTATTTCTTTTGTATACATATATTATCTCCCCCAATAGTTTTTTGAGGGTAAAGATTGCTACATGTTTGCCTTTGCATTTTTATTGTTGACCCAGAGCAGATTCTTAGTAAATGGGTTTATTGAGAGCTCTGCAAAACTTTTTGACCTGCCTTTTTCATCCCCCCAAATTTTACAAACCAAATAAATTTTAGTCTTTTATTACCATTCATAGTAGTTTTAAGGAAGAAGACAACTTTAGGAAGTTCATAAAAGGCTAAGATAAAACTAAATAAGGATAAGACTTTGAATTGCCTTGCATGTATAATTGCTTAAAATCAGAATCTCAAGGAGAAAAGTCTAAAACAACAGGCTAGTTTAGAGAGTAAGGAAGATGCCCAAAGATCTGGGACTTTGGGAGAAGCAGTATGTCAGAGAAGCATAAGTGAGAAGAATACATTCTGGAAAGCTTCATCTTCTTCCCCTCAACATACACCCCTCCCTTATTATTTTAACTTCAATGGCTATTAACAACCCCAGACACAAGAAAAAGATAGAAGAGAATAAGTACATTGAAAGCCTCACTGTAGCTTTGCTCCTTTTCTTCCTAATGGTAAAATATTTTTGTATGAATATCTTTTAGGAAGACTGAATTTGGATACAAGAGTATTTTCAAATAAAGTTAAAAATTCTAAAGCTCTGACCTGTGTTTGACTAGATTTGAAAAACCAATTTCGTACAAGTATTCATGATCTAATACAGGGCTGTCCAACCTTACTTTTAAAAGTTTTTATTGAAACAATAGACAATATATTTTTGACTTGACATTTTAGTGAGAGTTCTGCCCAATTCAGATTCATTTACTAAAGCATTTAGTAAGTCCACAGGCAGACTGCATAAAATCTCACTGTGAGTCGCATTTTGGACAACCCTAATCTATATGTTTGTGTTTGACAAACTTTTTATTTCCCTAAAGCAAAATAACCATGAGAGGTATATCCTTTGGAGTAGACTTGGCTGTAATACATCTTGAAAGGGTTCTACTATAGGTCACATTTGATCTTCTTCTACAGGATGTGGGGCTGCAAAGTTTGATCTTTTTCCATTTCAATCTTGCACAATAATTTAATACTCAGCACTTACAACTGTTATTTATTTGCAGATGTTACTCCTCCACAAACATCTGGATATATAGAAGTAACAGATCTTCAATCAAAAAAACTCAGATACGTCCCTGTTCCTGGGTAATCAACTTTTTTTTTAGGTTTTTGCAAGGCAAATGGGGTTAAGTGGCTTGCCCAGCAATCAACTTTTACCAGAGTTTTTATCTTAATATACCAGATCCAAAAAAAGAAAGCAAAAAATATTAAAATTTTGTCTCTTTCCTATCTCTTAAGTAATAATTAAGTCATTTCTCAATAAGTTGTTTTATATTCTCTTTGTATTCTTCATGCCATACTAATATTTTCTTTCATTTTGTAAAATTTGTCAGTTTTTATGCCACTGTAAATCCAAATCTTTCCACTCTAAACCTTTACACAATTTTTCTTTGATTAATCAATATTTGAAGTGGTACTTTTAATATAGAAAACTCAGTATTTTCTTGTTAGCTATGTGTGTTATACTTTAGAAGTAAATGTGGCCATAATATTGGGATGAAAAAAAGGCATTCATTTTAATATTGTTCATAGCAATATTCACTTGGGATTTAAACAGGTGGTAGATATTTTTCTGTTATTTTTCTTTTTTCTTCTCTAAATTCAAGCAAACACAAAGAGGAAGCCAGTTTCATTTCTCAAGACATTTCAGGTTCCAGGAATATTTAAGCATTGCTCAGATATAGGAAGAGTCCCATTCATTTCAGATTATTTGATCAGTTCACTTTTGGTAACTATTGAGTCTGTGAAATAGGAACTGATTTTTAGTTTTCTGTAAATTCTTTCTATAAGTAAAATGCTGTTAAATTATTTTCTTGTATAAATATATCCTTGTTCCACTTAGGACCTAGAAAATGATAATCCTTTCCTACATTCTTTTCTAATTAAGATGTTTTTAAATCCTTTCTTTCTCTGTCTTTCCCTTTAACATCACTAGCAATATTTCCCTATCTTTCTTTTCCCTCTTTGTTTATATCATATGCTATAATTGCTGCTGTTAGAATATCTGGAAGAACAAAATTGTATTTAAGTAATTTCCTATATTTTTTAGAATGTTTTAAACATTTATAGTTCTCTTCTTTCATTATTCCATTCATAAATATTTGTTAAGCACCTGTTATATGCAGAGCATTGTGATAGAGGAGATAAAGATTTTAGAGAAGCGATATTACCACTTTTCATGAAGTTGATAGAGTAGTTGGAGAACTAGATATAAACATAGATCATACGGTCACTTGAAGAAGTTCATATACTAAGAACTGGCAAGGATCTTTTTGTCTCTTTAGCCCTTTAGCCCAACCTCCCCATCTTGCAGATAAGACAACTGAAGACCAGAGAGGTTAAAGGCCCAAACTTACATAGATATAATTAGCAGAACCAAGAGGTAAACCCAGGTTTTGACTCTAAACCCAACACTCTATCATGTTCTCCCAAGCTGCCATAGAGCATGGTTTGACTTAATTAAGTGAATTGGAGAATTCCAAAACAAGCTGCTATGAAAGAAATGCTTTTTGGAGGAGATTCATTCAAGCTGAACTTGGCAAAATGAATAGAAGTTCAATATAAGAGGAGGGAAGAAATTCTACATGTAAAAAAATGTTCAAAAAATATTGGCACAAAAACCATAAAAGCTTATTTAGAGGTATAAAGTTTAGTTTTATGGGAGTGTAGCATGTACAGAAAAGAACAGTTTGTAAGAAGGCTGAAAAGGTAAGATAGAATCATATTCAGAGTTAGGGGAGTCTTGAATAAAGAACAAGAGTAGTCAGCTTTTACAGATTCTTCGCTTTGATTTTCCCCGAGCAACGATATGTTATGACCAGATCAATACATACAAACCTATTCTTGGTACAATCTTCCATCTCTTGTTGTTAGATATTGCATGGACTAGTAATATATGTTGTAATTCAAACATATGAATTTCACATGTTGAGGTTTTTCATTTTACACCTATCTGCAATGTTCCAGAGAAAGTCAGAATATGATTCCAGACCTGTTAACCAAATCATAAGAAATGTGATTTCTCCAGCATTTTTTGAAGTCAAGAAATTGCCCATGTAGGGGCAGCTAGGTGGCATAGTGGATAAAGCACCGGCCCTGGAGTCAGGAGTACCTGGGTTCAAATCTGGTCTCAGACACTAAATAATTACCTAGCTGTGTGGCCTTGGGCAAACCACTTAACCCCATTTGCCTTACAAAAAACCTTAAAAAAATTTCCCATGTAAATTTAAATTTACCCTATACTATTATTTACAGCCTGCAACAGAGTACCATATACTTCAAATGTCATTGGCAGAATTTCAAGAAATATTTTCCTGTGATTAGACTGTAATTTATCCCAACTAATCTTTATCTCACCATCTATGTCAATATTTTTTCTTCATTTCTTAATAAAGTCAACAGACTTTCATGCTTAGGTGAAATCTTATTTTCTATTAAACCCTACTTTCCTTAAGTCCTTCTATGGGAGTGTCTTACAATAGTTTAGAGGTCTTTCTAGTATTTCTTCCTTGTCCTTAAGTCATGTCCAGAATTATCCCCTGAATGCATCTCTCACTGTTACTCTTCTCTCCAAGTGTAATTCTGGTAAACTCTGGTAAGACCTGTGATTAAGAATAGCTGTGAATAAGAATGTCTTTTTTATTGATATTTTATTTTTACAAATACATGTTTTGAAAGTTTTTAACATTCATCCATATGCATATGTATATTTATAAGTTAAAATTTCCTTCCACATTCCCTTCCCACCCCTCTCCTCTCAGTGGTGAACCTGAAATCAGGTTAATATCATACATATACATTTGTGTTAAACATGATTATAGATTATTCATTTTTGATATGAGGAATTAAGATGATTAAGGGAAAGAAGTACATAAGAGATATTTTTCAAAATATGAATATAATGTTCATCAGATTCTGAGGTTTTCTCATTGTTATTATTTGTTTAGTTTTGTTTTTCTTCCTCTGGATGGGGATAGCATTGTCCTTAGCTGTTTTAATGGGTTGTCCTAACTCTCTGAATTGTTGAGAATAGCCGCATCCATCAAGGTGGATCAACTCACAATGTTGTTGTTAATGTGTATAATGTTCTCTTGGTTCTGCTCCCATTGCTCAAGATCAGATCCTGTAATTCCTTCCATGCTTCTCTGGGGTCCAACCATTTATGGTTTCTTATAGAAGAATAGTATTCCATAATATTCATATACTATAACTTGTTCAGCCATTCCCCAATTGATGGGCATCCCCTCAATTTCCAATTCTTTATCACTATATAAAGAGTTGCTATGAATATTTTGGAACATTTTTTCCTATTTTTTATAATTTCTTCTGGATATAGGCCTGGAATTGGAATTGCTGTGTCAAAGAATATGATCAGTTTTATTGCTCTTTAGGCAGAGTTCTGTATTGCTCTCCAGAGCATTGGAACATTTGGAACATTTCATAACTCCACCAGCAATGCATTAATGTCTTAATCCTCCCACAACCTCTCCAACATTGATCATGTTCTCTTTCCGTTATCTTAACCAATCTGATAGGTGTGAGGTGATACCTCATAATTGTTTTAATTTGCATTTCTGTAATTAATAATGATTTGGAGCATTTTGTTTCTTTTTTAAGTTAATTTATTTATTCTTATTTTGTACAAATGTTTTTATACATTACTAAAATATTCTTTTTAAGAGTAAATATAATACACCCTCCTCCCAAAAAATATAGACCTGCATGAACGTAAAGGGGAGAGAAAAAATTAAAATTAAAAAATAATAATAATAATAAAAAATTGTAGGTATGGCCAGGTGGCTCAGTGGACTGAGCACCGGCCCTGGAGCCAGGAGCACCTGAGCCCAAATCTGGCCCCAGACACCCAACAATCACCCAGCTGTGTGACCCTGTGCAAGCCACCCCAACCCCATTGCCCTACAAAAACCAAAAAAAAAAAAAAAGACAAAATAAAATAGTAATAATAATAGTGGGGCAGCCAGGTTGCAGACAGAGCACTGGCCCTTGAGCCAGGAGCACCCAGGTCCAAATACGGCCTCAGACACCGAACAATCACCCAGCTGTGTGGCCCCAGGCAGGCTACCCAGCCCCATTTGCCCTGCAACACCCCCCAAAAAAAATAATAATAAAAAATGTGCTTCAGTCTGTGTTCCAACACCACTCACATTCTTCAGGATAAGTCCATTACAAAAGTTACTTCCATATTTTTCCACCGTTGCCATTGCTGATCACAACTCCCTCCTTTCGCATTTCTCCACTACCATGTACTATGTTTTCTCCTTTCACTCTGACTCTGCTGTAGGGTAGCTGAGTGGCACAGCAGACAGATCCCTGGCCCTGGGGCCAAGAGGCCCTGAGCCCCCATACCACCGCTTAGGCCCAGCATCCACCTGGCCCTATGGTCCCGGACAGGCCATCCAATCCCAGCCCCTTGCAAGAAGTAAAAAAGAAAATGTGTTATATCTGACCACTCTCCCCCTCATGGTCCATCCTCAACTCCATCACTCACATCCCCCCTTCCCCCATCCCCCTTCTCTCCTTTTTACTCCAGATGTCTATACCCCATTAAGTAGATATGCTGTTTCCTCTCCTAGCCACCTCTGATAAGAACAAAGATTCCCTCATTCCCCCTTGCCTTCCCCCCTTTATATCATTGCAATAGCTCACTGTAATAAAGAAAAATCTTATTATGTGAAGTATCTTAGCCTATTCCTCCTCTCATTTTTCTTTCTCCCATTACATTTCCTTTTTATCTATTGACTCCATTTTTACACCACATTATATCTTCAAATTCAGCTTTCTCCTGTGCTTCATCTATAAAAGCTCCTTCTACCTGCTCTATTAAATGATAAGGTTCATATGAGTATTATCAATATCATTTTTCTATACAGGAATACATGTAGTTCATCATCATTAAGTCCCTCATATTTTTTCCCTTCTCCTCCACTCTCTATGCTTCATCTGAGTCCTGTTTTTGAAGACCAAACCTTCTGTTCAGCTCTGGCCATTTCAAAAGGAACATTTGAAAATCCCCTGGTTCATTGAAAATCCAACTTTTTCCCTGGAAGAGGATGTTCACTTTTGCTGGGTAGTTGATTCTTGGTTGCATTCTAAGCTCTTTTGCCTTCCGGAATATTATGTTCCAAGCCCTACGAGCTTCCAGTGTAGTTGCTGCTAAGTCCTATGTGATCCTGACTGCAGCTCCACAGTATATGAATTGTGTCCTTCTGGCTGCTTGTAATATTTTCTCTTTGACTTGGGAGTTCTGGAAATTGGCTGTAATATTCCTGGGGGTTACGGTTTTTTTGGGGGGGGATCTCTTTCTCAGGGAGATCGGTGGATTCTCTCAATTTCTATTTTACCCTCTGCTTCTAGGATATCAGGGCAATTTTCCTGTACTAATTCTTTGAAAATGATGTCAAGGTTTTTTCCTGGTCATGACTTTCAGGCATTCCAATGATTTTTAAATTATCTTTCCTAAATCTGTTTTTCATATCAGTTGTTTTTTCCATGAGATGTTTCACATTTTCTTCTAATTTTTCATTCTTTTGGTTTTGAAGTATTGTGTCCTAATTTCTTGTAAAATCTGCAACCTCCCTCAGTTCCATTTTTGTCTGAAGGATTTGTTTTCCTTGGAGAACTTTCTTATCTCTTCTTCCATCTGGTCAATTCTGCTTTTTAAAGCATTCTTCTCCTCCATAACTTTTTTGAATTGTTTGATCTATTTGACCTATGCTGGTTTTTTAACATGTTATTTTCTTCAGCATTTTTTTTTGGATCTCCTTGACTAAGCTGCTAACTTCATTTTCATGATTTTCCTTCATCTCTCTCATTTCTTTTCCCAATTTTTCTTCTATCTCCCTCACTTGATTTTCAAAGTCTTTTTTGAGCTCTGTCATAGCCTGAGCCCAATTTCTGTTTTTCTTGGAGTCTTTAGATGCAGAAGCTTGTACTTCCTCATCTTCAGATTGAGTGTCTTGATCCTTCTTTGGCTCACAGGCAAAGTATTTCTCAGTGGTGTTCCTCTTTTTTCTCTGCTTACTCATTTCCCCAGCCAGTACCTGGTTTTGGGGTTCTTCCTGAGCTTTTGAGTATTAGTGAGATACCCCCACAAGGATCTCAGTGTGTGAGGCTTTGTATTTCTACCGGGTCTGTGAATGACCACAAGCGCACCCCTCTACCACAGGGCTGAGGTGGGGGGGGGCTGCTGTTCTATGGGGGGGCCTAGACTGCAATCAGGATCTGAATGTGATCAGAGCCCCAGAGTCCTGTTCCAGGGACAGAGGACAGAGCTCATCAGTCTCTCTCCACTCCCCTCCCTAGGCTCAGCACTCATGCCCTAGGGGCTTGGAGCATTTTTTCATATAATTATATATAGCTTTAATTTCTTCATTTGAAACCTGTCTATTCATATCCTTTGACCATTTTTCAACTGGGGAATGTCTTGTAACCTAGACCCACATCTCACACCCTTTACCAAAATAAGGTCAAAATGGCTAGAGGATTTAGACATAAAAATGTGACACCATAAATAAATTGATAGACCAAGAAATACTCTTTCTATCAGATCTATGGAAAAGGGACAAATTTATGACCAAACTAGAAATAGAGTATATTATAAATTGCAAAATTAATGATTTGATTATATTAAATTAAAAAGGTTTTGCACAAATAAAATCAATGTTGCCAGAATTAGAAGGAAAGAAGAAAGCTTGGAAACAATCTTCACAACTGGGAGTTCTGATAAAGGTCTCACTTCTAAAATGTGTAGAGAATTATATCAAATTTATAAGGTTACAAATCATTTCCCAATTGATAAATGGTCAAAGGATATGAATAGAGATTATGTCTTAATCCTTGAGTATGTGTCTTTTATCAAATAGAGGGTGCCAAGTGAGGGATGGTGGTTTTGTGGTCATCTCTATCTTGTCTCAATTAAATTGTCCCTCTAATAGAAAGCATCAGTTTCCTAAAAACCAAGTGAGAGAAATAGATGGACAATATGAGTAGTTATTTAATCCACTGTTACTGATTACTCTAAAGGATATTTCATAGATAAAAGGAAGCACATTTTTGTACCTGGTCCAAAGGTCTGCAAAGTATTAACCATATTGTTCTGTTGGCATTTTATGTTTCAATACTCATTTTGTTCAAATTTTTGATAGAAATTCAAGTGGTTCTGTATCACCACAGTTTGATTCTTGTGCTTGGAGAAACAAAGATAATGTCTGAAAAGACGTAATATTAACCTCATCCTACAAATGGTCTTGAAATTTTAGAGTAGAATTAATATTCCTTTTTTTCTTTATTCTGATCATAATTATATTCCTTGGAAAACTCTATGATCTCATTAGTGTAGTATCCTCTATTTAACCCCTAAATATGTGATTCCTGTCCTTTTTTAAAATAAATCCTTTACTGATAAATGACTGCCCACCATTTATCTTTCTTCCTCCTATATGTTCAACCTACCTTCTTGCCCATGATGATATCTTTTAGGGTATTGATACTTGAGAAATCATCATTAGTGTTAGTAAAATTCTATAGCTTATTTTTTTTCAATTACTCTTCAGGTTACTTGTGTTTTTAATTCTAAGATCATTATGCTTCATGATCCTCAGTCTTATAAAATCACTGAGAGAATCTGGTTCTTTAAAAATAGATATTTGCACATTAAAGGCACTGTTTGTTGATTTTTCTAAAAAGTATCCAGGCTAATCTCTTCTTACTCAGTTCTGAGAAGTTTATTGAGGGGAGTGGAGTAGGGAGAGGTGTAGAACTGTGATTTCATCCAAATCCTCAAAGAATTTGTGGTAAAGAAACTTCCTTTACTACAGTGTGTTTCTTCGTTGTAACTATTGTCTTTTAGTGATCTCAATTACCTATTGCTTTCCCCTCAGATACTTTCTCTTTATTCTCCCTTAGTCCCCATTTCAGCTTAGTTAGGAAGTTTAATCGTTTCCAACTCCTCTACATCTCATATCTATTGCTTTGTTGCTGCTCACACCCAACTGTCCTACCTATTACAATAATCTGATCTCCTGCAATAATCTCCTATTTAGTCTACTTATACTGTATCTAGTCTCCCCCCCCCCACCCCAATTCATCCTTCACATAGTGGCCAATGTGATCCTAAAGCACAAGTCTGACTATGTCATTCCTCTTCTCAAGAGGCTTCAGCAAGTACCCATTATCTGTATGATAAATTGCAAACTCTTTGGCATTTAAAATCCTTCCAAATAAAACAGACACTTCCTTATTTATTGTATATGAAACTGTAAGTCTGTTGTGTGTATTGTAAGTATAGCAGATAGCAGATGAAAAATAAAATGACTTAGGAAACAAAGGCTGGAGCTTCCAAGCATTTTGGATTATTGAGTAATATAGAGCAATTGCCTAAAATATTGGGTCCAGGCTCCCTCCTCATCTTAGGAATGGACCCTGAAAATGGGAGAAACAGACAATACAGTATTAGGCAATCTGATTTCTAATTGGATGAAAGACTGAAGATTTTCCAAGTTGGGAGGAGAGTGAACAAATCTTATTCTCTGAAATTAGAAAAAAGCGATGTCTTATTCTCCCCCAAGTTTCTATGAATAATCAAAGGAACATGGAAACAATAACTGATTGATCAGTACAGTGTCAGTTTTCTGACAAAACATATGAGCTGCTTGAGATGTAAACTTGTGAGAAAACTATTAGGATCACTCTTTGGATCTGACTGAGTTGTTTGTCAGCTAGCCTAGGGTTCTTAGTTAAGGGTCTCTAAAGAGTAAGTAGTGACGGTTCAGCTTCCCAGGCATGCAGGATTGGGAATAAATAGTGCAATAAGATTTTTCTCCCAATTATCACAATTGAATAAAGTTTTCTCACAAGACAGTAGTTGGACTAGACCCATAATTGAATAGAAATGGAATTGAACCAGCTCCAGAATTAAGTCACATGATGGAGTCAATGTGGTTCGCTCAGTTTCCATAATTAACTACTTGTTGCCTTAATTTCCTAGTTCCTCCATAAATATATAATAATTTCAGTTTGTAACTTTCAAAGCTTTCCTGCTTGTCAGATTCCTTCTGGCCTTCATTCTCTTCTTTTGAGGAAGAAGGAAAGAACTTTAGCCCATCCCTTTTACTAACTCCCCTCCCTAGAAAATTTGCAAAAGAAAAATGCTTGTAATAATTGTGCTTAGTCAAGCAAAACAAATTTCCTCATGACCAAAAAATATATTACTTGTTCTTTATAGAGGCCATTACCTCTCTACCAGAGTAGGATAATATACTTAATTATTAGTCCACTGGAATTATGATTGAGTATTGGTTGAAGTTTTAAGTCTTTCAGAGTTGTCTTATAATGTTTTCATTATTATATAAATTGTTCTGGTTCTGCTCCACTTACTCTGTTTCCATTTTTTTATACTTTCATTAATTTAGTTTTTTAATTTAATTTTATTTAATTTTCCCCCAGTATTACAATGCAAAAAGAAGTTTAACATTCACTTCAAAAACCTTGATTTCCAAATTCTCTCCCTTCCTCCCACCCCACTCACCTTATTGAGAAAGCAAGTTACTTGGTATAGGTTAAAAATGTTTAGTCTTGAAGAATATTACAATAAGAGTCATATTATAAAGATAAACATGATCCCCCTCTTTAAAAAAAAGAGAAGCTTAAAGAAAAATATGGTGAAAAAAGCATACTTCAGGCACCATAAGCTCTGTCTTTGGAATGGATAGTATTCTTTATCATAAGTCCTTCAGAGTTCTCTTAGGTTGCAGCATTGCTGAGAAAAGGTAGGTCATTCACAGCTCATCACCCTGCAATATTGCTGTTACTTTGTACAAAGTACACATCCCATTGCATCTGTTCATGTAAGTTTTCTACTGAGAGCATCCTGTTCATCATTTCCCATAACAGAACAGCATTTCATCTCAAACACATACCACAAGCACTGAGGATTCCCTCATTCTCCAGCTCCCTGTCACCAGAAAAGAACTGCTTTAAATATCATTATACATATAGTTTATTTTCTTCCACATTTCATCTCTTCTGAAATATAGACCTAGCAGTGGCATGACTAGGCCAAAGGGTAGGCATGGTTTCCCAAATTGCTCTACAGAATTATTGAATCATTTCACAAATCCTAACAGTGCAATAGTCTCTCAGTTTCCCTACATTCCTTCCCACATTTGTGTGTTTCTCTTTCAGTCCGATTAACCAATCAAATAAATATAATGTAGTACCTCAGAGTTGTTCCAACCCACATTTCTCCTATAAATAGTGAATTAAAGCATTTAATTGATTGCATTGATAACCTCATCTGAAAATTGTTTCTATCTCTCGATCATTTATCACTTAAGGAATGGCTCTTTTTTTAAAATATATTTGACTCAGTTCTCTGTATGTCTGAGAAATAAGGTCTTTATCAGAGAAATTTGTTTCAATATTTTTTCTCACAAATACTGTTGCTAATTGTATTTCCCCTCCATCCTATTCCCCCTACCCCCATTTATTCTACTCTCTCCTTTCACCCTGTCCCTCCTCAAAAAATATTTTGTAGCTGACTAGCCCCTCCCACAGTCTTCCCTCCCTTCTGTCACCTTCATTCCCACCCAGCCCCTTTCTCCCATCCCTTTCCTCTCCAACTTTCCCCAATCGAGTGTAGATGTTATTCCCTCTCTCAGCCATTTTGGAAGAGATTATAGCTCACTCACTCCCCTTCATCTTCCCTCTCTTCCACTCCACTGCAAAGGCTTTTTCTTACCTCTTGTATGTAAAATAATTTACCCCATTCTACCTCTCCTTTGCCTTTCTCTGGTACATACTTTCTTGCCCATTTACTCCATCTTTGTAATATATTATCCCCTCAAATTCAATTCCCACCTGTGCCTTGTTGTAAATGTTCCTTCTAACTGCCCTAATAAATGAAAAAGTTCATCTGAGTTATCAGTATCATCTTCCTATGCAGAAATATCAGCAGTTCAATATAATTAAATCCCGTATGATTTGGCTTTTCTGTTCAGCTATGGTCAATTCAACTGGAAAGTTTAAAAGTCCCTTACTTTATTGAATGTCCACCTTCTCCCCTGAAAGAGTATGTTTAGTTTTTATAGATAGTTGATCCTTGATTATAATCCAAACTCCTTTGCCTTCTGAAATATAATATTCCAAGTCCTACGATCTCTTAACATAGAAGCTGTTAAACCTTGTATTATCCAGACTGTAACTCCACAGTATCTTAATTTTTTCTTTACGGCTGCTTACAATATTTTCTTCTTGACTTGGGAGTTCTGAATTTTGGCTATAATATTCCTGGCAGTTTTCTTTTGAGATTTCTTTCAGGGGGTGATCGGTGAATTCTTTCAGTTTCCATTTGATCCTCTGCTTCTAGGTTATCGGTCAGTTTTCCAGTGTAATTTCTTGAAAAATGATGTCTAGGCCCTTTTTTGGTCTTCAGGCTTTCAGGTAGTCCAGTAATTTTAAAATTATCTCTCCAGGATTGTTTTCCAGTCAGTTGTTTTTCCAATGAGATATTTTGCATTTTCTTCTAGTTTTTCATTCTTCTGGTTTTGTTTTATTGTTTCTTGATTTCTAATACAGTCATCAGCTTTCCTTAGCTCCATTCTATATTTTAAGGAATTATTTTCTTTGGAGAGCTTTTGTAACTCCTTTTCCATTTGATGAATTCTTTTTTTAAGACATTTTTAAGGCATTCTTCTCCTCCCTGGACTTTTGAACCACTTTTTTTCTATTTCCATGGTTTTTCATTTCCATTTCCATGGTTTTTAAAATGTTATTTTTTTAATCTCCTTCATTAAGCTGCTGACTCAGTTTTCATGATTTTTCCCTGTATCACTCTCATTTCTCTTCACAATTTTTTAAAATCTTTTTTTAGTTCTTCCATGACCTGAAACCAATTCATATTTTTTCCTTGGAGACCTAGGATGCAGAAGCTTTGACTTTTTAAAAAATTATAATTATTTAAGGCAATAGGGTTAAAAGTAACTTGCCCAAGGTCACACAGCTAGGAAATTATTAAGTTTTGAGGCTGAATTTTAACTCCCATCCTCCTGATTCCAGCACAACCTGGCTGCCCCAGAAGCTTTGATTTTGTTATCTTCTTCAGAATGTGTATTTTGATCCTCTATAGGACCAAAGTAACTGTCTGTAGTCAGATTTTTTTTCCCTTCTGGTGTTTGCTCATTTCCCCAGCCTATGACTTGATATTAATGCTTTGTTAAAGTGGAACTCTGCTTCCAGGCTGGAGGATGCATTGTCTCAAGTTTTTGAGGGTTTTTGCAGTTATTTCCAGAGATACTCCCAAGGACCTCAAAGTTTTCAATTCCTCCAAGGTATTATGAGAAATTCTGATTACTCTCCTGAGCTTTGCTATGGTCTATGGGAGACCACAAACAATCCTTTCTGCTCTAGATCTGTGAGGAGAGTCTCTTCTCCACTGCAAGCAGTAAACTCTGATGTTCTTTTGCTTGTTTTCCTGAGACTGAGTCTCTAGACTACAGCCTGGATCTGAGCATGAACAAAACAACTGAGGGATAGCTGCAACATCCAGGATTGATTCTTGAGCCCATTCTTCTAAAGTCCTAAGACTCCACTCCTTCCTTGTTCAAAAGAGTCAGAAGGCACTTCCAGATGCTAGTCAAGCAAAGACGTGATTGAAACTGACTCAGACCTTTTTTGAAAACTAATAGTTACAGCTTGTTGTCAGTCAAAAAATGTTCCTCTCAACCATATGATTAGATAACCACAACAAATTTAAAAACATCCACTCGTGTTCCACAAGTCTCCACATCAATTACCTTATACTTTGTACAATTCTCCTCAAAGCAAGATCCCAGGTGTTCCTTGGGTAGTTTGCTTCAGTCAAAGAAATTGTTAGAGTCTATACGTGACGCACCATGCCTTCATTACATAAAATTGAAAAGTTTTTGCCAAAACAAAATCAATGTAGTTAAAATAAGAAGAAACAGTAAAGAAAAATCTTTTGAATAAATCTCTCTATTATATCCTAATAAGGATATATCTTTCAAGGAAGGATATAAATAGTTTTCTAAAGAAGTTC
Organism: Macrotis lagotis; assembly: GCF_037893015.1. NCBI lineage: Eukaryota > Metazoa > Chordata > Mammalia > Peramelemorphia > Peramelidae > Macrotis > Macrotis lagotis. Next base: position 95,689,521 of record NC_133663.1, read on the forward strand.
TTCTAAAGAAGAAATATGACCTAATGAAACCCAAATACCTACATGGAAAAAATAAATACTCTGAGTCATTTGAAATTCACATTAGATCAATTCTGAGACTCTACTTCAACATTCAACAGATTGACAAAAACAAAAGAAAGGAGGAAAATGACTGACAGTGTGCACTGTTGGTAGAGTTGTGCATTGAACCAACCATTCTGCATGATGATATAGATTTATAACCCCAAAGTTATCAAGTTAAACAAACCTAATGATCTTATAATATCATTTTGACCTATAATCTAAATAAATATTTTTAAAGTTCTTTTTATTTATACATATACCAGATTGTTTGCCACATGAGGAGGAGGGAGAGACTCATAACTTGCAAATGATGTTTTATCCTTCATTCTTGAAGAGGACCATGACATTAGGGAGGTGATGCCTTGACAAGCACATGAATTGAATTTGAGTGAAGGAGTACTGTACTAAGTCACCAGCTTTACTCTCTCCTCCAGAGAAATAGATGAATGTTGAAAACTACCTTTGCATGTAATTTTAAAAATAAAATAAAATGAAGTTCTTTTTATTGTAACAAAGAACTAAAAATAAAGTGAGTATCCATCAAGTACAGAAAATTGTGGTAAGCCAATGTAATGGAGTATTACTATGCTTTAAGAAATGATGATAAAGAGATGGTTTCAGAGAATCCATTATATGAATGAAGCAGTGAAGTGAGAAGAACAAGGTGAATAATTATATGCTAATAGCAATGTAAGGAAGACTACTTTGAAATATTTAAGAACTTTGATTAATGTCATAAAATAACTGCAATTCAAGAGTACCACTGATTAAATATAATACCTACTCTGAGGCAGGAATATGAGGACTCAAATACAAAAGGAAATATAAACATTGGTTTTGTGTGAATATACCTATTGTTCTGAGATTTTTTTCTGCTTTTAATTGGGGTATGGTTTTTAGGAGGAAAAAGCAGACTAGTTCTTATACTATTAAAAAAGAATGACAGTCATTGAAGCACATAAAAAATACACAAAAGAAATCAGAAGGGCAACAAAGACAAATAGGATAACTTTGAAAGTATCAAGTGAATTTATTATGTATCTTCAAAAAACTAAATGAGAGAGATTGAAGAAAAATTAGGAAAAAATAAAAACAATTCAAGAAAATTATGAAAAGAAAGTCAGCCAATTGAAAAAAATAGTTTAAAAAACTTAAGGAAGAAAATAATTCCTTAAACATTAGAATTGGAATGAGGCAGTTCTCCTACTCAAGGTAACCTGGAAAAGAGTAGAAAGACTCTGCTCCCTGGGGTTGGAAGGGCGGCCTGGGTGCTCCTGGCTCAAGGGCCAATGCTCTGTCTACCACACAGCCACCCCTACTATTATTACTACTATTTTATTTTATTTTGGGTCTTTTTTTTCTTTTTTTTAGTTTTTTTGCAGGGCAGTGGGGTTCGGGTGGCTTGCATGTCACACGGCTAGGTGATTGTTGGGTGTACAGGGCCGGATGTGGGCTCGGGTGCTCATGACTCCAGGACTGGTGCTTCGTCCATTGCATCACCTGGCCATACCTACAATCTTTACTATTATTATTTTTTAATTTTAATTTTTTTCTCTCCCCTTTACTTTATTGCTCAACCGAGTCTATATTTATGGGGGGAGGGGGTATTTCATTTACTCTTAAACAAGAATATTTTATTAATGTATTAAAAATTATTTATACAAAATGAAAATAAATATTAATAAAAAATAAACATTAGAATTGGGCATGGGAAAGCCAATCATGTTTTAAGACACCAAAAATTAATAAAATAAAAAGAATGAAAAAATAGAAGATAATATGAAATATTAGAAAAGCAACTGATTTGTAGAACAGATCAAGGAGAGAGACAATATAAAGATTGTTGGACTACTTGTAAGTTGTGACAAAAAAAAATCTAAATATGATATTATAAGAAATCAGGCAGGAAAATTGCCCTGAAGTACTAGAATGAAAGGGTAAAATGGAAATAGAAAAAAGATTGACTAATCACCACCTGAAAAAGATACTAAGATGGAGACTTACAGGAATTTTACAGCCAAGTTTCAAAACTCCAGGTTAAGAAGAAACTATTACAAGCAAGAAGAAAAAACAATTTAACTACTATGGAACAATCAGGATAACACAAGATGTTGTAGTTTCTATTTTAAAAGAATATTATATATTGAAGAGTAGAAGCCCTGGATTGTGACCAAAAAATAACTTAGCCAAACTGAGTATAATTCTGAAGAAAAAAAGTAAACATTTAATGAACTTTGGACTTTATGGGCTTTCAAGTATTTGTGACAAAATTACCAGGACTCAGTAGGAAATTTAACATATGAGATCAAGGAGAAATATAAGGTAGACATTAAATAACAGTTTTAAAGTATAAAATACTCACCCCTGATATGAAAAGATGTTATCTCTACTCTTGAGATTGCTGTCATTACTTGTTAGTTTGAAAGGTCCTACATACAATTGGTAAAAGGCTTGAGATTGAATTGAGCATGAAGGAATGATTCTAAAAAATAAAAATGGGTAAGAAGAGGTAAAATAGAAAAATTATACAAATGAAGTATGAATGAAAAAACTTACAAAACAAGCAGGTGGAGATGGAAAGTTGTGCTGGAAGCTTACATTGTAATTGGTGGTTTAAAGAGAAACATCATATACATCTAAAGGAGATAAAATTCTTCTAAATTTATAAAGAAATAGGACAGGGGAATAGGATAAGGAAGGGAATTCTGGAGGCAAGAGTATAAGAGGAACTCTTAGGGGGTAGCTAAATTGAGGAATAGGAAAATGATGTAGTATATGGAAATAAGTTAAATGCATGAGGAAGGAAAAATAGGATGGAGGGAAATACACAACTAATAATTATAATTTTGAATGTGAATGAGGTGAACTCACCAACAAAACGGAAATGGACTAAAAATCAGAATTGGACATTATGTTGTTTATAAAATGTCATTGAAAATGAGAGATACACACAATCAAAAAAGTTCTAGAAAAGAATTTGTTATGCTGCAGTTGATGTAAAAAAATCAGGAATAGCAATCATGACAAAGTTCAAGCTAAAAGAGACTTGGATGTGTGTTTGTGTGTGTGTGTTTGTGTGTATAATTGTAGCCTTCTCTAGGATGGGAGAAAAAAATTAAAAGGGCACAGCAGAGAACAAAAGAAGACTTAGAAGGAAGCACAGAAAAGCAGGGTAGCTTTGAAAACAATGTATACTATTTATTACATGGTTTTTCAAAAAAAAAGAGTAAACCATCAGAAATAGAAATTTATTTCTAGTTTTATAATGACTTCTCTTTATGTTGTACTGTGTACCTGGAAATGTTTCTTTTTTGTCTTTTTTTTTTTTAAGTTCAAATTGAATTAAAAAATTTTAAATAGAAAATAGGCTTTGGAGAGATTCTTGAATCTTTTTTCTAACCTACTGTGCCATTTTTCTTTTGGCATTTATTAAGTGCAAAATTCATAAAGTTAAAATAAAAAAAGAAGATCCAGGAGCATTTTCATACAACTGTAAGAACTGAGAATAAGACTTTTTGTAAAAAAGTTATACTACCTCACTATCCCTTTCTTCTTAGAGCCTCAAGGCTTAAAACATCCTCACAGTGATAAAAGTAACTATTATTATCCTTATTTGACAATTATGGTCAAATTGCATTTTTGTTTTATTTTTAGATCAGCATCTCTCTCTCCATATACAACATGGATCTCTACTATTTCCGACACAGATGCCTTAATAGCTGAGTGGGGCAAAGGTGGTGTTGTTACTGTTGATATGGGAGGCACTGTCCGACTTTGGGAAACTGGGCTTGAGCATCTGCAGCGGTCTCTTCTAGAATGGAAAAACATGATTGGGCAAGAAGGAAAAGCTGAGCAGGTAATATCAGTTTTGTAAAGTCTCAAGAGAAAATATCATATTTGTATTGAAATATCCTAGCCAGATAATTGAAGTGGTTTTTGAAACATTACCACTAGAGAAAATCAAGAGAAGCTTTTATAGACATTTATGATGAAATGTTGAGTATCTCTTCTTTAGCTATTTAAATAAATGTCTTTTCACATTACAACACATAAAATCTTGCAAGAGTTATTCCCTTTTGCAAAAGCCTATTTACTAGAACCACTTCTATGAAAGCCTTACTGTTTTTAATGCTATTACTGTAAGCATTCTCTGCAGGCCACCCTGGGAATTTGAGAAACTAGGCTTTGAGTGCATCCGATTACTGGTCTAAGAACAAAGTCAGTATGTTTAGCACAGACATATTTTGCCAGCCCCTTTGTTTCCAAATAACATGTGTCTTGAAGCTAAAATAACAATGACAACCTAATGTCATAGTGAAAAGAGGTAGAGAAAGACTGGCATCAAAATTAAAGGTAGAGTTAATAATGAAATTAAGAAATCAGTCCAACAACAGAATCTAGTTGCCCTTTAAATGTAATTTGAAGAATCCAAGGTGCTACCTACTGAATGTTCACAAAAGAGCATGGTTGAGTAGAGAGAAACTACCAGGAATGAGTGATTCATTGCAATTTAATTTCTGTCACATTGATATATGCAAGTTCTCAATTGAAATGGTGTTTTTATATAATAAAGGTCAGGTAGGTTCCTGTCAGCCATGTTGCTCTGCAATGTATAAATTATCAGGAAAGATGTTATGAATAACATTTCTACAGCCTGTTTCCTTGAGTTCTAATTAATAAATGCAACTTTGTCTACCTAATATTTTCTTTAACAATCTTTATGGATTATCATAGAAGAGAAATAATTTGTTGCAGCATCCTGAACATTAGGAAGGGAAAAAAAGTAAACAAAATACTTTGAAATGGAGATACCATTGTATATTACTAACTACATATTACAGCCAAAGGCTGAGCATTAGCAGTTCTCCCAACAAAGATAATTGGCAAATTCTTTAAGTGCAGTCCTGTTTGCATTTTTTAAAATATTTCTGATCTGGTTTTTTTTGACTCAACTCATATCTTAGAGTAATAGGAGCCTGAGAGCATATGATGCTGTTTTTAAAACTTCACCAAGTTATCTGAATTTTAGATACTGTAGAAGAGAAAAGTCAGTCAGTGTTTTCAAACACTAAAGTTTATAAAAGTTGCGCTTCATCATAATGTAAATCAAACTTCTTTTCATACTGTACTCTCTTCTTTTTTTATTAATTTAATTTAATTATTTCCAATTACATTTTAAGATAGTTTTCAAAATTTATTTTTGTAAGATTTTGAGTCACAACTTTTTCTGCCTCCTTCCCTTTCCATGACAGCAAGTAATCTGATATAGGTTTTATATGAGCAATCTTGTTTAACAAATTTCTATATGTCATGTTGTAAAACAAAATCAGAACAAAAAGGATAAAAAACATGAGGGGAAAAATATAAAACCAATTTTTTAAAATGAAAATTATATACTTTGGTCTACATTCAGACTCCATATTTTTTTCCCTGTATGTGGATGGCATTTTTCTTCACAAGTCTTTTAGAATTGTTTTTGTTCACTGTACTGCTAGAAGAGCTAAGTGTCTATCATAGTTGATCATCTTACAATGTTGCTGTTAATTGTACTCTCTTTAGAGAAGCCTTCTATGACTTTTACCCATTTATATACATGCAAATACTGTATTGAATGAAGCGAGTTGGAATTCAAATATTACTTTCATTTGAAATGTGGCAAATGCTGAATTGGCACCAACTCATTAATTTAGTGTGTTTAAGTTAAGTTGAAGTTCGGGGGGGGGGGTGGCTTGACGAGAGAAAAGCTTTGGAATAGTTGTTGTGAGTTGAATGGAGAATCAATCAGGTGGGAATAGAATGGTAAATTTGCTGCGAGAAGGGTATAGCCAAGATTAGATGATATAAATTTGCTGTGGTCCCAGTCTATCTGGTTGCTTAAGTTCCCACAGTTCTATTCATCAGCATGTGAGAGATACAGAGGAAGATTGTGAGTTTAGCCAAGGGTGGAGAAGACAAGATGTGGTCGAAGACAGGGCAGTGGAACAAGGCATTTAAGAGCAAGAGAGAATTATAAAGTGAGTTGGATGAAGGATCACTATTCAGAAGGAAAGAAAATTGGGAGGTTGATATGAGAAAGTACTGCGGGTTAGAGGGACTGGAGATAACAATGAGGCTGAAGAATAGTGTTGTAGTGGTAAGGAATGTGGAAGAATGAAATGATAATGTATTATGATCAGATAAAGAATTTCAAAGTTCTGAATTATAGAATTGGAATACTTGTGGGTAATGTCAAAGTCAAAGAATGTATGACTGAGGTAAACTGGAGGAGTAAGTCATAAGAGTTGAGTAGATGGAAGAAATGGAAGGTCGGGGTTAAGTATGGTATACTGAAGTCCTCTGCTTTGAGGGCAGGAATTCATTGAACAAGGAGAGAAAATGCTGGGGAGGGTAGATAACACAGAAACTGAATGAAATGATCTTCAAAGGAGGAAAGGTTGTTTAAATAATGTTGGCAGAAGAAGGAATCCAAAAGTGGCAAGAAAGAACAAGTAATATTCTGACTGCATTTTAGAGATCAGAAAGGGTTTAAGAGAGAAGTACATCTAATACCAGATAAAATGGTTAATATTGCAGGGTTTAGGGAAAATTATATCTCAGAACCAAAAAATTTAAGGAGTCTGAAAGGAAGATCTCTAAAATGAAGGGTTTTTTATGGTAGTTTTCATAGAGGGTATAATTGATAGAAAGGGCAGATGTGGAGTGGGACAATGTAGGAGTAATTTCAAGGTCTCATCACTGCTTCATCAATCCTCTATCTAGGGCATTGAACTCATAGCCTTACTTGGATTGTCAAAAATCAGCTGCATAAATATAACATAAGATCTTATTTGAGTGTACTGCAGGATGAATTATTTGTCAACAGACATTATAAATGCATAGTCTTAGACTGCATTAACCAATGCAATATGTCTAAAATAAGAATGATAATCACACTGTACTTTGTTCAGATCAGATGACATATAGAATTTTATATTCAGGACAGCCAAGGGACTGAAAAAGGATCCTGCTTTAGGCAAAAACAAGATGAAGTAACTAGGGACTGTAGCTGAGAGAGGAGATTTAAGATAAAACATATCTGTCTTCAAATATCCAAAGGGTAGCCATGTGGAAGAAGCATTAGATGTACTTTTTTCAGTTCTGGAGAGCAGAAGTAGGAACAGTAGGTGGAAAATGCTATGAAGTAGTTTCCCATTCTAATAAAAGAAAAATTTCCTCATACTTAGAGTGATCCAGAAAGTGAGGTGACCCATTTTGTGAGGTAGTGAGTTCTCCATCACTGGAAGTTTCCAGGCTGAGACTGAGTGGCCAGGCTATGAGGTTAAGGGTCGGGTAAGGAATCAGATTTTAATTCTGATACCTGCTAGTTGTATGACGTTGGATAACTTTGGTTCTTAACTGTAAAATGAAGGTGAGAATAATGTTTGCATAATATACCTCTTTGATTCATTGAGAGAAAAGCATATTATGAACTTTAAAATAGTGATCATGTGTGGTCATGACTATTATTCCTCTTATTATTTACATTATTTTGTGTCAAAGGACAAACCTATTTATGTATCTGTTGGAGAAAATAAAATATGAGAAAACAATGAATTTTTCCACTGAATGATAGTTGTGTGTGTGTGTGTGTGTGTGTGTGTATGCTGTCTATCTTAGATCATTTTACAGAACTCAATTGTGACCTGTATATTCTTATTTGGGGAACTTGATTACTTGACTAATTTTAGCCTGTAAATTTTTTGTACTTTACTTCCTATCTTTTCTCTTGGTGAATCATCAACAATGGGCTAAATAGCACTTTAATTTCTCCTATTACGTAAGTTCATATTGTTATTTAAAAGGATTCTAGGTAAAACTAATTCAAATGAAATTCTTATAATAATGACAAGTGATATTTGGTAGAAAGTCAAGTCCTCTCTCTCTCTCTCTCTCTCTCTCTCTCTCTCTCTCTCTCTCTCTCTCTCTCTCTCTCTCTCTCTCGGATCAGAGAACCATTTGACATTAAGAGAAACTTCTGTAACCACACATAAGTTCTTTTTGAGTTTAACAAATACCTTTCATAGAAGTCATGAGGAAAGAAAACAGGTTTCCAGTAGCACATTTGTGTTATTATTTATTATGTGGTGAAACCAGCAACCTTCACTATTACTGACAGAGTAACATGCTCACCATCTAGTGGACAATTTAATTTTATAAAAGGGAATTAAAGTAGTTGTTTAATGCACAGGCAGGCAGGCAAAGGCAGGCTTTGGAGGTCCTAACTAGTCAAAAAGCAAGGAGAAAGAAAGATTGGTAACTTGGTGTGTCCATGGGACCTTCTTTCAGGGAATGACAGAAAAGACTCATCAGGATCAGACAGCATCAGGAAAATAAGTTGTAGAGCCAGAGTACCTGGGCTAAGATCCCACCTCTGATGTTTTCTTTATGTGTAGCCTTAAGCAAATCATTACATCCCATCCCTGGATATCAGTTTTTCTTCTACAGAATGGAAAAGTTGAACTAGATGGTTCATCTCTGAGGTCCCTTCCAGCTCTAAACTGATGATTCAATGAACCTGAAAACATTCTTCCCCATCCCTGGGGTTCCAAAGCATTTTGGTAAATGAGCTACGCACTTGGATAGTGTCATTTTATTGACTACAGTATTTACTGTGCTTCCTAGAGTTACTAATCTTGAAGCCATTGTTGATTTCAATTTTATCTTTAATAGATTCTTTTGGGATTGGATGATAAGAAACATGTTTTCCTGTAATTTAGAAAACCTAGCAATTGAAATTAGATTTTCTTCATAATTTTATCCTAAAAACATCTTTTATAGGACTTCCAGCATCATCTCAGAATGATAAATAAACTGATTGGTGTAAGGGGCAGGAGACTCTATCTTGGTCAATTTGGGGACAGACTGTGATCTCCTTGGCAATGAAAAATCTTTTGCCTGCCCTGCACTTCATATTCCTTTTTTTAAATTAATTTTTATTAAAGATATTATTTGAGTTTTACAATTTTTCCCCCAATCTTGCACTTCATATTCCAAGAGTTTCCTGGGACATTAAGAGATTAAGGAACTTACCCTGTGTAACAAGCCAGTATGTGTCAGAGACAGGACTTGACCCAAGATCCTCCTGATTCAAAGTTCAAGTATGTTGTAATGACTCAGCCATAATTTTAAAAAACAATTAAAATAAATTGTTTGAACTCCATATTTTAAAATTTATTTTAATAAACAAAAGTCAGATTTTTCTTTCCCCACCACTGTGCCCTATGTCAAATAGAAAAGCAACAAAAAACAAAGCTTTTATAACAAATGTGCATAGTCAAGCAAAACAAATTTCCACATTTGCTTTTGTCTTTACATTGGTTCAGTGTCTTTATTTTGGATTAAATGTCTAAAATACATGAAACCCTCGAACTCATATTTATTCACATTATATTTAGGCTGTATATCCATACGTTTGTAATTTTCTTCTTCCCATTTTAGAATGTGGACTCCTTGTGAGTAAGGATTGTTTCATTTTTCTACTTGTGTCCCAAACATCTTGTATAGTTATTGGCACAAGTGCTTAATAAATGTTTGGTGATAAATGATTGACTTGACTTGCACTTAGAAACCTTCCAACTCACTTGAGACAGCTCTTTAGGTTTTTCCCTCAAATATCAGTTACTATCCCCATAAGATTCCCATTGACTATATATTCTGACATATGTTTAAAAAAAAACATGAAAAATCTATAGTTCAGTTTTTCTTCCAAATTTACCATAAATACACCAGAAACCTAGTCTAACTAGGTTTTTCTTTTGAGGGTGTTTTAAAGGTGCTTCATAAATACACACTACTTTTAAAAAGTCTTGAATGAAATGCCAACATTTTGTGTTTTATTCATCTTTATCTTTCTCAAAGTATCTTGCACATTTCAGATACTCAGAAATTAATATATGAATGACAAAGTTAATGTAGAATTTAAAAAGTTTTTAAAAGTTCTCTTTTAGGGGAGGCTAGGTGGCACAGTGGATAGAGCACTGGCCCTGGAGTCAGGAGTACCTGAGTTCAAATGCAGCCTCAGACACTTTAATAACTACCTAGCTGTGTGGCCTTGGGCAAACCACTTAACTCCATTTGCCTTACAAAAACCTAAAAAAAAAAAAAAAAAAAAAAAAAAGTTCTCTTTTAGAAAAATAGCTAACATTGTTTCTGTTCATCTTGATATTTAAGCCATACCTCTTTCCCAATTTAAACTTGTCCATCTTTAGTTTCCTTGGGGCAGTGGGAAAGTGAAGGCAGGATATTTCAAATTTTGAAATCTTTTAAGTGATATTCACAGTGCTATGGTCATTCAGTTTTTCATTATAGTGGCTATTATCTGTTCTCTTTGAGTCTGACTGTCTGTATGAGCATGTGATTTAAGGATAATGGTCTGCAGTTAACTTTTGACTCCAAAGTCAGTAAATCTGGAAGAACACAATATCCTGATTCTCTTGTCCCAGGATCAGAGAATAGTTTTTATAAACCTCTGGATGATGGCTCTCTACAGAACCCATCTCCTCCCATGGATTGAAAAAGGAGCTATTTGTGTCTCTAGAAATTCTCTTGAGGTCAAAGCAACCTCTCATTTATCATTTTCCATATATCAGATGTACTTGGGTAGGGATTGTCTGTATAATGCGTGGGGACCAGAGGATGGGAATAGGTGACAGGAGAACAGGGGTCAAGTGAGATTCCCCCATTTAGAGAATCATTAATTTGCTAAATACTGCAAAGTCCCATGCCAAATGTTGGATAAAATATTTTTCCTGTACCACCTAAGAGAGTAACTAAAAGCCAATCATTAGCTATTTATCCTCAGGGTATTTAAAAAAAAATCAACTATTGTGCTCTGTGAAGATGTAGTATCCTTAAGAATGGTGGTACTTTAAGCCTCTATCAACCAATACCTTATAGAAGATTATGACAGTTATGAGAGCAAGATCCAGAAGGAATAAGACATAACAGAAATGCCTGGAGTCACATGCATAAGTATATAAACTATACATGTACCTCAAACATACTCAAAAGGAAAGGGAAATTTCAAACATATTGGAAATGTTGACTCCTGCCATTACACAAAAGACCACCAACTTTAAATTAATGACACTAACTAGGAATGCAGTTATGAAAAGTGAAGGGAGAGGGGGTGGATTGCTAAGTTTATATTTTTTCATGTCTCATTTATATTGATATGTGTAAAACATTATTTGCATGCTGTCTTTTCTATTTATCTAAAAATCTTCCTCCTCCATTATAGTTATTAATGTTTCACAGTGAATTATCATGTGTTTATGAATTGATGTTAGGGTGTCACAAGTTTTATATTTTGAGGAGCCTAAGGTTCAGGCTTTACCAAAGTGAATTAATCAGAATTATTTTTATAGTTACTTACAAACTATAAAACAAAGAACAGTAATGGTAACTCCGATAAATTTTCTCATTTTCTTCATTACAGTGGACACAGTATCTGTTCTGTATTAACCATACTCTGGAGGCTTAGAACTGAGATATTATTGATAGAATAATCTTTCCTTTCGTGCATATTTCAGTTCCTCTATGCTTGTTATACTGGGCAATTCATAACTCCTTTCTCTTTCTGAATTGTCCATTGAAAATCTGCCCAATAGAGGCTTTTCTCCATATCATTTAATATTTTTTGGGGCTATCACAATTGTACTTCAGTTATCTTACACAGTGGTGTTAAAAATCAAGTAGGAATATTGGCTAAGAAAATTTACACTCTAATAAAAGAGACAATATACAAAGAAATATATTCAAAACAATGTATGTACATGATAATAGAAAAGAGGTTTTTTTTTTAAGAGAAAGAAAATAGTTAACAGTGGGAAGTAATTGGAATTAAGAGGAGGTAGGGAAGACTCAGTAAAAGGGATTTAATCTGAAACCTGAAGGAATCCAGAGAGGTCTGTAGACAGTACTGAGGAGAGAAAACATTCCATGACAGTGAGAGAAAAATGCCAGGAGCCAAGAGATGGCATGTCTTCTTCAAAGAGTAGCCAGAATATTAATGTTGCTGGATTGAAGAATATGTGAGAGTAAGGTATAAGAAGACAAGAAAGTCATAAAGGGGCCAAGGTATGAAACAAACAAAAGGATTTTTATATTTGATTCTGGAGGTGGATAGGAAGTTAGATTGAATGTCAGACTGGCCTTAGACACTTACTAGCTGCGTGACATTTGGGCAAGTCACTTAACCCTGTTTACCTCAGTTCCTCATCTGTAAAATAGTCAGGAGAAGAAAATGGCAAACTACTAGCATCTTTACCAAGAAAACCTCAAATAAATTTACAAAGAGTCAAACATGACTGAAGCTATTGAACAAAATAGTTGAGCAATGACATGGCCAGACCTGCTTTTTAAGAGGACAACAGAAGTGTATTGGAGTGGGCACAAACTTAGAAAAATGAACCAACCAGCTATTCCTTTATTCAGGTGTAAGATGAAAACAGGGTGCACCAAGTTGGGAACAATGTCAGAAAAGAGAAAAGGGTATATTCAAGAGATATTGGGAAGGCAGAATTGACAGGACTTGGCAACAGTTTAAATATAGGGAATAAGAGAAAACGAGGTGCCAAGTGTAGCTCCTCGATTGTGAGCTTAGGTGACTAGAAAGACTAGAAAGAAAGGAAATTAGGGAGAAGGTAGGATGTTGGGACAAAGATAGTGTCTCTTGATTTTCCCATATCACTCTCATTTCTCTTCCCAGTATGTCCTCTACCTCCCTTACTTGTTTTTCAAAATCCCCCTTTGAGAGTTCTTTCTTGCCCTGAGACTAATTCATATTTTTCTTGAAGGCCTTGGATGTGGGAGATTTGACTTTGTTATCTTCTTCTGGTTGTGTGTTTTAATCTTCTTTATTACCATAGTAATTTTCTATGATCAGATTTTTTTTTCTATTGCTTGCTCCTTTCCTCAAGCTTCCAGGGTAGAGTATGCTCTGACTCAAGCATTTGGGGGTTTGTGCAGCTGTTTTCATAGATACTTCTAGGAATCTGCAGGTTTTCAGTTCTTCTAAGGTGGTATCATCTAAGGAGAGGTTTTTTACTAGTCTCCTGGCCTGGCTCTGATCTGTGCTCTCATTTCTGTTCTAATACTGTGAGGAGGGGTTCCCTGTCCTCTGAGGCAGCTACTGCTTCTCCTCTTGTGGGACTGCAACCCAGGACTCCAACCCAGAACCAAGTAGAGACAAAACAATAGAGTCCTCCCTCAGTGATAACAAAGAGACTCCTGTAATCTCCTCCTGACTCCCTTACTACCTGTGGGCCAAGAGCTCTGGAAGCATCTGCCATTGCCACCAATTTATTGTCTCCCAAGGACTGCTCCTGATTCTCTGTGGCCTGGTCTGCCCTGCTGACTGGACCGTGCTCCCTTCTCTCCCTGGTACGGCAGACTTTTCCTGCTGACTTTTCAGGTTGTCCCTGGTAGTCTCTGAGCTTAGAGGTCTGGAGTGCCACTGATTTAGCCATCCCGCTGCCTGTTCCTTACTTGCTGGGACCCATCACCGGCGTAGCCAGAGCTACACTGTGCTCCTCTCTCACCCCAGGGCAGCAAACTTTTCCTGCCGATCTTGCGAGTAGTCTTGGGCTGAAAAATTGTTCTACTCTGTCTTTTTGTGGGTTCTACCTCTCTAGAATTTGTTTAGAACCATTATAAAAAAGGAATTTTGAGGAGTTTGAGGGAGAGCGCAGGAGAGTTTCTGCCTTAATTCCTCCATCTTGACTCTCTTGTCCCTGTACTCTTAATTGTCATTTAACCACAATAAGCCTCAACTTTTTCCTTGCTAGAGTAGGTATAAGAATATTCCAACTTCATTACAGGTTATTTGAGAAATGTGTTTTACAAGCTCAAATTATTCTTCTAAGGAATAGCACAGACTGGACCTTTCTCCTAGGCTTCAATGTAACTATATATACATATATATATATATATGTGTGTGTATATATATATATATACACACACACACACACACACAAATGATCTTAGCTTTCTTCAAAAAACTGCTAAAAGCATTGGACCCCAGAAGAAAAGCTAGAGTTTTATTTGTGTGTTGATGCAAAACCCTTAACTGCTCCCCTTGAGTACAACTTCCAACCTAAGCACAAAACCTAAGGGGAATGAGTGTCCCCAAAGAAACTAGTGTTTCATTTGCCTCAGAGGTTCTTTCTAACTGCTCCATTAGCAGCATGCTCAAGATTTCATTTTAGTCAGTCAAGTATCAACCTTTGTGCACACAAGAAAAAGCCCTGTCAGAAATTGTAAATGTTTTTGAGAACAGATGGCTTTACTAGTAGTTGCCTGCATAAAATAAAAATAAAAGATTAAAGTAGTTCTTTGAAAGAAAGAAATTGAAACAATTGGCACAAATAAATGATCTTTCAGCACCTCATATACACTGACAAAAATGTCCACCTCTAAATACTATAATGCATATTTCCAACTTAAAAACTCTTTCTAGGCTCAGGCTGGGAAAAAATCCTGTGGTCCTTCCTATCTTTCCAGACTTTTACATTCTCTTCCAATTAGTCTGTGATCCAGCTACACTGGCCTACTTTTTTATTGCTAAAATACAACACTCGGGGGCTGCTAGGTGGCGTATGGATAGAGCACGAGCCCTGGAGTCAGGAGTACCTGATTTCAAATCCGGCCTCAGACACTTAATAATTACCTAGGCATGTGGCCTTGGGCAAGCCATTTAACCCCATTGCCTTACCAAAAAAAACCCCAAAAACCTAAAAAAGAATAAAATAAAATACAACACTCCATCTCCATTCTCTGACTTTGCCAGGCTATTCTCTATGCCATTCTTAGAAAATAGAGTAGCGTGAAAGAAATGTGGGTATAGGAAAACCCATGTTTGGGAAATAGCAATAATTATTTTTGATTGGATCATAAGGGATAAAGAAAAAAGCCATAGCTGATGAAGATAGAAAGAGCCTTTTTTTCTGTGAAGGATCTTGAATTCTATGTTAAGGTTTTGGACTTTGTTCAATACCCTCTGAGGGTGGACATGTGAATTCTTAGGTCAGTGGCGTGAGATAATGAACTAGTTTAAATTTTAGCTCTGCTACATCACTAATTTGAACTGAGACAAATTACATCTCATTTGTAAAACTGGTGTAATTAGTCTATCATTAAGGTCCCTTTCAACCTTAAATCCATTATCTCTTACATAACATAAATATGATCTTTTTCTCTTTAATGCAGTTTAAACCTTGATTTGAGAATGCATAAGAAACAAATTTCTCTTCGTGTAAGAAGAACCAGGCAATATTAGTTGACTGTCCAATAAATCAATGGTATAATTTGTCCAGTTTTTTTTTTTACTATTTTCATTTGCTAATTCAATCTAA